>NW_012115222.1:1993390-2093033 GCF_000951035.1 Colobus angolensis palliatus
TTGATGGGTGCTGACGAGTTGATGGGTGCAGCACACCAACATGGCACAAGTATACATATGTAACAAACGTGCACGTTATGCACATGTACCCTAGAACTTAAAGTATAATTTAAAAAAATGAAAAAAAAATGTACTTAATTAAGTTCATCATTGTCCTGAGAAAGACGAGCAGAGCGGTTCTTGGCCGGGTCAGCAGAACTCCTGGCAACCCTTACCCGGGCGTGCCGGGGCACAGGCTGTGATGGTCCTGGGGCGGCAGAGACCCACGCACCTGCCTTGCGTGCCAGGCAGCACCTTTTGGAGTCGCTGCGATTGGCTGGTGTGCCCCTGCCAAAGCCTCGGCTGCTTCTGTCCACCTCTTACACTTCTCCATTTATCCATGGATCATTTCGAGAGTCCATCTTGTAAATGTTTATCGTTTTGCTGCTTTATTGCTTCTTTCTGGGGACAGTTCCAGCACTCACTGGGCGGAGAAAGGCAGCTGAGCCAAGAGAAGAGCGAAATATGGAGACCCGGGCTAAAAGCAGACGTCGTCCTTCCCACCTGCTATTTCTGTATTCAGACAGTGGATACATCAGGGAATAACTTCACGTCTTCTCCAGGCGAAAAAGTCTTCCAGGTGAAAGTCTCAGCACCAGAGGAGCAATTCACTAGTGTTAGAGTCCAGGTTTTAGACCAAAAGGATGGGTCCTTCATAGTAAGATACAGAATGTGTGCAAGCTACAAAAATCTAAAGGTGGAAGTTAAATTCCAAGGTCAAAATGTGGCCAAATCCCCATGTATTTTAAAAGGGCCAGTTTGCCATGAGAATTGTGACTGTCCTTTGCAGAATAGTGCAGCCTGGCTATGGGGGATGAACTGCTCGCCCGGAAACCATTGCTTAGATTCAGAGAGATCTGGCACATTTCCCTGCTGTGGATCCAGAAAAGATTGCAGTAGACATCCCAAAAATATTTGGACAGAGGCAGAACCTGTGTCACTACACCTTAAAAGGTAACAAAGTGTGTATCAAGACTCACGGTGAACGCGGAGGTTTTAGAATTTTCGTGGATGCCATACTACTTTCTTTGACTAGAAAGATGAAGATGCCAGATACGGAGTTCTTTGTTAATTTGGCAGACTGGCCTTTGCTTTGGAAAAAAAGAAATCCAGTTCAAACATCCATCCAATCTTTTCCTGATGTGGCTCCACAGATTACAAGGATATCATGATGCCCACCTAAGACTTGACTGACTCTGTTCTCGAAACCATGGGCTGGGTAAGTCTGGATATGATGTCTGTACAAGCTAACATGGATCCTCCCTGGGAAAAAACTCCACAGCTGTCTGAAGAGGACAAGACAGTCACAAAGAGAGACTTGAGCTGGTTAAACTCCGTAGAAGACACCCGGAACTCATAGACGCTGCTTTCACCAACTTTTTCCTCTTTAAACATAATGAAAGTCTGTGTGGTCCCATAGTGAAACACATTTCATTTTTTTATTTCTTCGAGCATAAGTATCAAATAAATATCGATGGCACCGTAGCAGCTTGTCACCTGCCATATTTACTAGTTAGTGACAGTGCTGTGGTGAAGCAAGACTCCATCTACTATGAACATTTTTACAATGAGCTGCAGCCCTAGAAACACTACATTCCAGTTAAGAGCAACCTGAGCGATCTGCTAGAAAAACTTAAATGGGCAAAAGATGACGATGAAAAGGCCAAAAAGATAGCAAAAGCCAGACAAGAATTTGCAAGAAATAATCTCATGGATGATAACATATTCTATTACTATTTCAAACTTTTCCAGGAATATGCCAATTTACAAGTGAGTGAGCCCCAAATCTGAAAGGGCATGAAAAGGGTAGAACCACAGACGGAGAACGACCTCTTCCCTTGCACTTGCCACAGGAAAAGGACCAAAGATGAACTCTGATATGCAGAATAACTTCTATTAAAATAATGGTGCTCTGAAGACTCTTCTTAACTAAAAAGAATTTTTTTAAGTATTAATTCCATGGACAGTATAAAATCTGCTGTGTGATTATTTGCAGTATGAAGATACGTTTCTACTTATTATGCAATATTCTCATGACTGTACTTTACATTTTTAGAATTTTATAATAAAACCACCTTTATTAAAATTACATATATACACACAATTATTGTATCTGGCTTTTAATTCTATTGCTTCAAAAATCAAAGAATTAACAGTAATTAACATGTAAATATGGAGTCTAAGAGCTAATCTAGGTTAATAGTACTTTAATAAAGCATATAGCAGTATTGCATTAAATGGAATTGAGTGAATCTATTTGGCTGACAGATGTTGGTTAACGGAAAAGAGAGTTTCGATTATCATGTAGATTTTGTACTGTGGTAGCACAGAACTTGCTACATCTCATTTCTGTTAAAAATATATGTATATATATGGAGAGAGAGAATTCACTAAAGGATATGAAGTACTGAAAACATGTTTTAAAAATTTAGTTGGTTCTTCTGCATTTAAAGAACATCTGAAATATAGCCATATTATGTTTTCTGCTCTTTAGATGTGGGTAGAGGAAGAACCACAGGATGGTGTTAGAGAGTTAATTCTAAACCCAGAACATCTATTTCCTAAACCATCTTCCCTTTCCTTTCATGACCTTTTTAAGGCTCGGTTAGGTTACTGCTTTCAAAATGTGTCATATGTTGGGATAGAACAAACTCAAGAAGCACTGAAAGAGAAAGAGAAGTTAGAGAACAAAGAATTATGGAATCAGATGTGAAACTAAACACCTAAAAAGGAAACACTAGTCAAATTCATTGTGTCAACCAGTACATACCTGAATCCGACAAAAACTACAAGGGAAAGCAATGAAGAGCACTGAGTCACTGCAGACAAGGAATGAGTAAAGAGTGGAGCGGTGAAGGAATCTTAGTATCCATGGGATTCCTGCTGTCATGGACTATAAAAAAACCATATTCATTGGTGATGAAGAAGAGTTTTAAATTGTTAATGATGAAATTTCAGTTGTAGGACTGTTGGCAACTAGGTGATGTAAATTTGTGACTTGAGAGATGAGGTCTGAATTGCTACCCTGTAATTAGCAAACAGGAATCGTCGTTTCCTCCAGACACTGTGAAAAGTGTAGCTAGAATTTGGAATTATTAAAATGGATTTACTGTCATGGGGAGACTTAAATTTTAAGAAATCTCAGTAATTAAGGTTTTCTTCTAGCTTGTTGCTTTGTCCTTTCCTGGGGTAAAATATTTGGAAATGCTTGATTCTTGGAAATCTGTACTATACCCTCTTAAATATGGTTAGATGTGTTTAGTTATGTTTGTTTTTATCAAGTGATTTTAAATTTTAAATGTTAAGCATAATCCATATTTGTTTTTATAACCAGGAACCGTTTGAGGATGGCTTTGCAAATGGGGAAGAAAGTACTCCAACCAGAGATGCTGTGGTCACATATACTGCGGAAAGTAAAGGAGTCGTGAAGTTTGGCTGGATCAAGGGTGTATTAGTATGTATATATAGACTTAATTTTATAGTTACAGCATATCTGTTGGTTATAAAATCTTCATAATTTTCTTATCAGTTCTCAAGAGAACTCTTCTTTCTCCTTGTTAACTGTCTTATCTGAGTGCTGTGGAAAACCAAATTAATAGCTTGTATCTCCTTTGCTTTTGGATATTAAATTCAGCAAAGGAGATATGCCATTTATTTTGCCAAATTATTCTTGATTCTATATAATGTGTTACTGATGGTATTAAATTATATTTCATTGCCTCTTGCGATTCTTGTGCACTGTCACTTTTCAGAAATTAACTATGAAGACTATCAAATTGGGAGCATCAGAATCAAGAAGGCTGAGCAGGGAATAGAGCTGAAATATGCCTACTTCCTTTTATACTACCCCCATTATGTTTTGAGGAGAAGCGTATAGAAGTTAACAAGCAAGAAAGGAATACAGGAGAAATACTTAAGTGTTGAATTCACTTTGCTGCATAGTTTTAGGTGGTTAAGGTTCAGATTTTCTTCTGTTTTTCTGTGTTTGAATAGGCACTAACGATCTGACTAAAATAGGCTAGATTGCCTTCTCATTGGGACTTTGGAAGCACTTAATAGGGGTTGTATTGGAATTTCAGGGAGAAATAGAGGGAAAAAAAAATCACAGTTCTAGTAGTAATTTTATTGCCTAATCCATAAGGTGAATGTGAAGCTTCAGGTTACTGTATTGTTTGCTTATTCTTAGATTTTAGTGTTTTAGAAGACTGTGTTCTATGTATGAACTTAGTAAATAAAAGTGAAAATAGAGGAAACTTTTACAAATAAAATTTTAAAACATGAACACTTGGCATTTTGTGTTGACAAATATTATGTAATACTTAAATCTGCTGAAGAAATCATGAAAGGAGGATGTTATAAAAGAATAAGCAAAAGTTAAACTTGTATTGATAAAAGAGAATGTGCACTACTTTTTTTAAAGGGCTGAATTTTTGAAATATTTCTTGTATCTTGTTCTGTTGCTTCTGCTGCTTCACACAATTGTGATGAGTGCATTTATTTTCATACACACTCTTATATGTTACACTGTGTTTATATTAGCTCAAAAGTAAGCTCTTATTAAGCTCTTTATAAAAAACTGTTAAAGAAAAGGGTGGAGTAGGAGTTAGATTTAAAACTATGCATGTCCTTCTACTTTGGCTGGTTTAATGCTTACTATATAATGTTTGATTATTCTTCTTCCTCTGTGACATGGCCTCTTTTTCCCTCTTAGGTACGTTGTATGTTAAACATTTGGGGTGTGATGCTCTTCATTAGATTGTCATGGATTGTGGGTCAAGCTGGAATAGGTAAGTGAAGTTATATCCTGCTTGATTTGAGAATAAGCAAAATAACTGTGTCTGAGCTCTTAACCTCATAAAACTCAAGAAATTAGGGTCATTTTGAACTATGTTTTCCTGTATATCAGATTGTTGTCTTAATGTTCCTTTTTTTATAATTCTGATTTGGTTTTTCTAAAATGAGATCAAAATTGGGTAATTTATAACTTAAAATGTAAATTCAGCATTCTTAGACCAACCAGTTTTAGGTAACGACAGGCTTCAACAAGAGTGTAAGTATTCTCACGATCTTTTTTTTCTCCTTAAAGGTCTATCAGTCCTTGTAATAATGATGGCCACTGTTGTGACAACTATCACAGGATTGTCTACTTCAGCAATAGCAACTAATGGATTTGTAAGAGGAGGTAAATTGAATCTTTTTGTATTGTCGTCATCAGATTACTCTTACTAAACAGAAATCTAAATTGTATTTTTAATTATTTTTTACTTTAAGTGAAGCAACATATTAAGTCTATATAGACAAGAAAGTTGCTACTGAGCACTTCCAGACTAGTATATTTCAGTGTAAAATTTTGTATCAACTCATATATGTATGTTATTCAGAGTGTCTCATAGCAAGAATGGAGCATCTACTTTGGTCTCTTATCCACTGGGCTGCTTCTTAATTGCCTCCTCCAAGGCTTGCCCTTGGATCATTCAGCAACATGCTCCTGGCATTTATTCAACATTGTAATGGAGTAACCTCATTCCCCACCTCCATCCCCTATTGAGGGAAACTGAGGCAGTATACCTTCCCCATGATCTGATAGCATTGTGTGAGCTATACCTGGTACTGTAAATTAATTAACTAATTAATTTGGAGATGGAGTCTCACTCTGTCACCCAGGCTGGAGTGCAGTGGCGTGATCTTGGCTCAGTGCAACCTCTGCCTCCCAGGTTTAAGTGATTCTTCTGCCTCAGCCTTCTGAGTAGCTAGGATTACAGACATGCACCACCACGCCCAGCTGAATTTTGTATTTTTAGTACAGACAGGGTTTTGCCATGTTGGCCAGCCTGGGCTTGAACTCCTGACCTCAGGTGATTTGCCTGCCTTGACCTCCCAAAGTGCTGGGATTACAAATGTGAGCCACTGCACCTGGCCCTGGGACTTTAAATTCATACTTTCAAGTCTAGCTTTCTGTGGGCACTATGAGACCTCTCCTTAGAGTCTGTAAGATCTGCCTTGTGAGATTTTTACCCTCCCTAGGAAGAGGACCTAAAAGAGTACGGGAGAATGGAATCAGGATCCCTGAAAACAAGAAGAAAAGAATTCCATTTTCCAAATCAAAATTCCTCAGTCAGAGTAAGAAGATCCCTGGAGAAAGGAGACAGAATGCCTGCTAGCACCTGTAAAGTCATGGTAGCAAATCAACTGAGAAAAGATCTATTTCATCTGCCTCAACTGTTTTGAATATCCCTGTTTGACATTATATAACACAATTTCCATTTTACCTGCATCAAGTATTTGGGTGTGGGAGGAAAAGAGAGAGAGAACCAGATTGAGCTTTTGATTTTTCATCATCGTCTTTATATATTTTAGACACCAGAGGATCCAAATCACTAAGACCCTTGGAGGCTGGTATCTTGTATCAATACGATTATGACTATGCTGAGCATGCATCACTGTTGACTGAAGTTTTATGCTTCTGTTAGCCTGGATTGAGCTATATTGGGATATATGATGCGGTTATGTTCAGCAGAGTTAGTCAGATAGTACTGAGAGATACTTTTTGGCTTCTCGTGAACTGGGTACTCCATGTGTCATTTCTCTCTGCCACAACTGGGGAATGAAAGTGGGGAGAGAAATGGACTGGGCTGTTATGTATTTGTAGGGGATCAGCAAATCATCAAATAATTTATCCTTTTCCTCAGACCTTAGAATCTAGGCTGTGAGCCTCAAAAGGAATGGGGCAGGAAGCCACTGGTAACATTAACTTCACACTTTTCCCCCATTTGAATCAGACTTTTGGAAGGTAGAGATTTTGCAAGATTGTGACCAAAAAGCCATTTCATTTTTCAATACCATTGGTAGTTTACATATCTATCTATCTCTCTCTCTCTCTCTCTTTACAAATACATTTCCCTCATAGACTTTGTGTGCAGTCTTCTGTCCTGGAGTGCCAGGGAAAGTATGAGAATGTGGAACCCACACAGATCTGTCCCAAAAAATGACTATATATTGTAATTTTACATGAGTTTCCTGAAAAATCTGTTCACGAAGGAAGAACCTAGAGGATAAAAACCATTTGAAATTCTGTTATGAGGTGTTCATACAATCGAGAACGTGATACATTTGCTGAAATAATGAAACCCATAGAAGATAAGAGAGAAAGTTATTAATTTAAAGAATGACCAAATACTATGAAGCTTTCTTAGAAGGTATTCATTTTTCACTTAGTGACTTTGGACATCTGGATGGTCTTTATAGAATATATATGAGCTGCATCGTCTGCAATGAGTGTTTTCTAGAGATTCTTTATTCACTTCAAGCCCCTTCTGTCTCCTCTGTATCTGACTCAGATTTGGAAACCCCTAACGTGATTTATTTTGCTATCCTGAAAAAAGTATTTTCCACATGGGAGAAAGTAGATGCAGACATAAAACGGAGATCACATTATACCTGTATCCAGGATTCCAAATTGAAAGTATTAGTCTTAAAATGTATCCTGAAAGTACATATTTTTTAGCTTTTTCCATTAAAGTGACCTATAGTAAATGACCAACTCAGCGGCAATAAGCAGTTCTTGTGCCCATGTTGTGTATTTCCACTCAAAAGAACCAGTGGACTTCAGAGAAAAGATTGATTCCTTATCTGGTTAGGAAATGAGCTTAGACAACTTTTCAGATCCAAAAGTATTGGACACTATTAGTTTCATGTCAAAAGGACCTAAGAGTCAACTTAAAGGAGCTAACACTGGCTAAAGTTTGGATAATTTGAACAACAATAGTGATGATAACTGACTTGGATGAAAATATATGAAAATATGGATGTAAATCCATAAGTTCACAGTGGAACAAACCAAAAAATCTCACTTTTCACCTTTGAAACATACTAGGGAACCATCTTATGAAAATTGATAAATAAATAGTGTTTTAATCAAACTCCTGAAAGTTTTCTTTCCTGAACTCAAGGTAACCAAGAAGTCGATGAGATTCGTTCTTCAGATAATTACTGTACATAATGAGTGAAGGAGGAAAGAGAATTAGAATATTCCAACTTTGTATGGATCAAAGACTTAAATCTAAGACCTGAAACCGTAGAAATTCTAGAAGATAACATTGGAAAAGCTCTTCTAGGCATTGGCTTAGGCAAAGAATTCATGACCAAAAACCCAAAAGCAAATTTAACAAAAACAAAAATAAATGGGACCTAATTAAACTAAAAAGCTTCTGCACAGCAAAAGAAATAATCAGCAGAGTAAACAGACAACTCACAGAGTAGGAGAAAATATTTGCCAACTATGCATTGACAAAGGACTAATATCCAAAATCGACAAGGAACTCAAATCAGCAGGAAAAAATCAATCCCATCAAAAAATGGGCAAAGGACATGAATAGACGATTCTTAAAACAAGATATACGTATGACCAACAAACATATGAAAAAATGCTCAACATCGCTAATTATCAGAGAAATGCAAATTAGAACCACAATGAGATACCACCTTACTCCCGCAGGAACGACCATAATTTAAAAAAAAAAAATGAAAATAACAGATGTTGGTGTGAATGTTGTGAAAAGGGAACACTTTTACACTGTTGGTAGAAATGTAAACTAATATAACCACTATGGAAAACAGTATGGAGATTCCTTAACTAAAAGTAGAACTCCCATTTAATCCAGCAGTCTTCCTGCTGGGTATCTACCCAAACAAAGGAAAGTAAGTCATTATATGAAAAAGACACTTGCACACGTGTTTATAGCAGTAGAATTCGCAATTACCAAAATATGGAACCAACTTAAATGCCCATCAACCAGTGAGTGGATAAAGAAAATGTGGTGTATATATACACCGTGGAATACTATTCATCCATCAAAAGGAATGAAATAATGGCATTTGTGGCAACCTGGATGGAGTTGGAGACCAACATTCTAAGTGAAGTAACTCAGGAATGGAAAACCAAATCTCATATATTCTTACTTATAAGTGGGAGGTAAGCTATGAGGATGCAAAGGCATAAGAATGATATAATAGACTCTGGGGATGCGGGTGGAAGGGTGGGAGGTGAGCGAGGGATAAAAGACCACACAACCACACATTGGGTATAGTGTATGCTGCTTGGGTGATGGGTGCACCAAAATCTCAGAAATCACCATTAAGTAACATCCATGTAACCAATAACCACCTGTTCCTCCAAAAACTATTGAAGTAAATTTTTTTTTTAAATTCCAACTTCCGTAAAGCTTTTACTTGATAAGAATACCTGTGAAGTATTGTTTCCCAACAAATTAAATCTGAATCACATTATGCCAGTATCTCCAGAAAGCATTTTATAGAATATGCAGGGGAGAAAGGAACTTCTTAAATGACAGCATAGGGTGATGACAGAAAATTCCAGACTGGGAATCTCTGTGGAGCAAGGAATCCTTATTCAAGGCTCAAAAAAAGATGGAGAGGGGAGATAATGGTTTAAAACAAACTTGAGATTCAACGTATAGTTATGAGTTTGGTTTGCCATTTTAGCTATAAACTATAAACTACACTTCTTGGTGGTAGCAAGAATCTCTGAGTTGGATTTCCTACAGCTCAACTGCTGAGGACTTGATTTTGACGGCCTACCTTGTAAAGGCTACTTAGAGAGGACGGTAATAGAGCTAGAATTAACCAGAGGATTTGTGTCTTAAAAGGAAACGGAGAAATGCTATGCGAAAAGTGATGTCTGGTGAACCCATCTGAACTTTTTGTAGACTGAAAGTTGACTATTAAGGGAATTAATAAGGAAATAAATTTTCTTAAAATACTATTCAAGGGTTGGGGAACATTGTGGTTACTGTTTAGTAATTTTCATTCAAAGAGCCCCATTTTAAACTTGATGCATAGTTGTAAAAAATTAATGTTAACTAATCTGAGATAATGCCTCTTTATCTTGATTCTTAACTGAATTATAACATGTATTTATGTTTTATTAATTGAATAATGTTTTATTCTCATCTCAAAAATTACATGTTTGCAACTTTGCAGAAGTGTGTGAATTCAGTGAACTTTCCCTAGTGTTGTGTACTTATTGCCATAGGGGAGATTTAATATTACTAATTAATTTTAACATTGGCTTTAACAGTACATTTTAGAGATTAAACAGATAATCTAGGAAAGTTGTACTTTGTTATTAACTTGTCAACAAATGTAATAATGTCCAACTTTTGAAGTCTCATGTAATGGAAACATGCAAGGTTTCTGAAAAAGTAAAAATGTGGAAAATAAAAGATGCTTAGTTTCAGGCCTAATTCAGTTTTAGTAGTGATTTGGGATACTATTTTTTATTTATTAATTTTTTTGGAGACAGAGTCTTGTCCTGTCACCCATGGAGTGCAGTGGCGTGATGTTGGCTCACTGCAAGCTCTGCTTCCCAGGTTCACGCCATTCTCCTGCCTCAGCCTCCTGAGTAGCTGGGAATACAGGTGCCTGCCACCACGCCCGGCTAACTTTTTGTATTTTTAGTAGAGACGGGGTTTCATTGTGTTAGCCAGGATGGTCTCAATCTCCTGACCTTGTAATCCACCCACCTTAGCCTCCCAAAGTGCTGGGATTACAGGCGTGAGCCACCTCACCCAGCCGATTTGGGGTACTATTTAAAGCTACTGGAAGCAGGTTAGAGAATCATCACTTAAGTTGTCTGCCTTCCACAGGGTAAGAATAGCAGTGCCAAGGAACTGATGGAGTTTATTTCTGTCATAGTCCCTGCCTGCAAGACACATTAATGCTTTTCAGATTATTGCAGGCTACGGGGATTTTAGAGCCCTTTCCTATTCTACGAATCATGGCAGTGTTCTTGAGAGCTTGGATTTTATAGAATTTTCATGGATATTTGCAACAGGTTTTGCAACTTGAATGGTGCTGGCCAGCAGCCACCTTGACTCAGGTCTGCATTTCCTAGATTACACGAAGTTGTCCCTTCTTTAATTAATCCATGAATTTAGACTCATTCATAGAATAGAGGGCAACTGCAGGCAGCCTTT
This sequence comes from Colobus angolensis palliatus, assembly GCF_000951035.1. Classification (NCBI taxonomy): domain Eukaryota; kingdom Metazoa; phylum Chordata; class Mammalia; order Primates; family Cercopithecidae; genus Colobus; species Colobus angolensis. The sequence continues at coordinate 2,004,424 of NW_012115222.1, forward strand.
TGTAAGATGAAGACTATAAATTCTTGGTTTTAATTCATACTGTATTATAGGAACTGAGCAATAGAAAGGAAAGGTTCCTCAATCACTTTTTGTTTGGGGGCATTTAGTTGACTTAGTTCAAAGCAGAGGTCAGTACCTTTTCAGATAAAAGGCTTGGTTACATAAAACTTCAGATAGGTAGTTCTGAAGTTTCCAAAATCTAAAATCAACGTAAACTTGCCTGTTACGTGATGAAGTTTTATGTTACTTGTAGTTTAGTCAATCAACAGACAATTGTCGAGCATTTTGTGACAGACACTGGGTTTTTAACAGTGAAAGATAAGATGCTATGTTCTTATGTTCTTGGAGAGCTTATGTTCAGATAATAATAGTAGCTATTATTTTTTGAGACCTAACTGCTAGGCATGATGCCATGGTGTTGACATACATTATCTTATGTAATGCAACATTGTGGTTAGTCACATTTAACATTTACATGGATAGTGAGAACAAAAAATCAATTATATTCATTTTTTAACAAAATTAATTTTCATGCAGATTCTGCTGGTGAATTTTTAAAATGTCTACATAAGTCAATTACTTTTATGTACTCATTTCTGTTTTACTTTTCTCTGAAATAATTGAATACCTCCTCATTTTTGTAAATAGATAAAGCCGAAAACATTGGAAATAAGGAAAAACTTTTTCCACATACTGTGACAGAAAGTGCTTTCTGTATTTGAAAAATCAGATTATCATTGATCATCAAATTTTTTTTGTTTTATCCATTGTATAACTATTAATTCCTACAATTATCAAGCAAGGAGTTCTAAGTTAGAATTCAGCTCCATAGTTACTTTTTTAAATAGCTAATTTCTTTGAAATTATAACTTTTCAGATCAATGAAGTGTTTGAAGCAGCCGTATAATACAACAACACAGTTATGTTATGAGGTCTATTAGATTTAACATTATGTTTTCAGTTCAGTAAAACACTATTTGTATACTATGAATAGCTCAGATATGAGTCTGGCAAGTAATAGAATTTTCAGCATGAGTTTTTTCTTTACTCATTGGTGATCTTTCAGTTTTGCCAGTTTATGCAGTTTATTATTATTAATACTTCAGCTTGGTTCCAAAATTGTTTGCTGCAGAATTATTATGTGTCTTTGCCTCTTGTATCTTAAAATTTAATTCAGTTATTCTGGTGATCATTTACAATAGATAACACCTAATCCTGGTTGGAAGATTCCTTGTTTGTCACTTTGCCTTTCCCTGTTTGATAAAATAATGGCAACAAAATAGAGAAAATTTGCCAAACATTAACAGGCAAGGTCTTTATTTTTTATTTGTAAACCAGGGTACTAGAATGTATTTCGTTATTGTCACCCTTTGATTCTTTCCTGAATACACCAAGAAAACTTTATTTTCACAAAATTTTCACTTTCTATTCCAACCAACAGTGAGTTTCACTTGTTCCATATCTGTATCCTCACCAACAGTAGGTATTGTCCTTTTTATTTTTCATTCTTGTATGTGCGTAGTGGTATCTTATGATGGTTTTCATTTGTACTTCCTTGATGGCTAAAGATGTTGAGCGTCTTCTCAAGCGCTGTAAGTGTAATTCTGTAGCCCATATTTTGAAGTGTTATTTATTATATTGGGAGTTCTTACTATTGAGTTTTGAGACGTTCTAGATACAAGTACTTTACCAGATAAATTATTTGTAGTTATTTTCTCTGAGTATATGGCTTGTTTCATTCCTTCAATGGCATCATTAGAAGAGCAGCTCATAGTTTTAGCTATGTCCAGTTCATCACTTTTTCCTTTTTAGATTATGCTTTTGGAGTGGTATCTAAGAAACCTTTCCCTAGCCCAGGGTCCCAAAGATTTTCTTCTGTGTTTTCTTCTAGAGGTTTTACGGCTTTAGGTTTTCAGCTAGATGTATTACCATTTGTAGCTAGCTTTTGTATATTTTGTGAAATGTGAATCAAGATTCATATGGATATCCAGTTATTCCAGCACCATTTGTTAAGATGATCTCTTTTCTGTTTACTTACCTTTGTGCTTTTCTCAGAAATTAATTGACCCTACCACAGTGTGGGTCTATTTCTAGTCTCTGTGCCGTTCCATTCATCTTTGCAAAAACCCTTGTGACTCTTACACCATTCATGAAGTTCTGCACTTTAGGTAATAGCAATACGACTAGGATCTGTTTCTTGTTTACACACTTCTGACTCCAAATGTATGGGTTTTCCCCACACAAACCAATTCCCCAACTCTCTGGACACTAATTGGGTATCTAACAATTCGATTCAAGTTTGACACTAATTGCCCAGAGTTGATGCAGACCCTATAAGTTAAGAGCTCCATCTCACAAGACTACTCCCATTTCGGATGCCAGTTGCAGTTCCAGGCCTCCTGTACCTCTGACCAACTGGCTATATATTGGGGGTTTCCACAGCCCCTTCCTCAGGTTTGATGATTTGCTAAAACGGCTCCTAGAACTTAAGAAAACAGCTTACTATCATCAGTTTATAATAAAGACTACAACACAGAAAGAGCCAAATAGAAGAGTTGCATAAAGCATGGTATGGGAGAAGGGATGCAGAGCTTCCATGACCTCTCCAAGTGCCACCCTCCTGGCACCTCTGTGTTCACCAGCCTGAGTTCTCTAAACCCCTTTGTTTATAGAGTTTTCCATTATATAGCCATGATTGATTAAATCATTGGCCATTAATGATTAGCTCAGTTTCTAGTCCCTCTCCCTTCTCTTCTCCCCCTGAGGTGTGAGGGGTGGGAGCTGGGGTGGGTAATGGGGGTATTGAAAGTACTAACCCTCTAATCACATAGTAGTTTTTCTAGCAACTAGCACTGTCCAATCTGGAAGCTATCTAAGGGCCCACCAAGTCACCTTATTAGCATAAACTCAGGTTTGAAGGGGCTTATTTTAAATAACAAAAGATGCTTCTCTCACCTTATCAGTAAATTCCAAGGGTTTTATAAGCTCTGTTGCAGTAACCTTGGATGAAGACCAAATACATATTTCTTCTTACATCACAACATCACAGCAAGGAAAATAATTTCAGTATTTTGCCGGAATTGTGATCGGGCTTTATTTTTTCCAAAGGTTTTTAAATTACTTAACTCTTAAAACGATAATAAGAGATAGGTGAGGCAATCATTTTAGTTTTGATCATAGTTATGGGACTAAATAACAGATTGCTTTAGTCTTCTCACAGCTTTACTCTTCACCTATGGCTTAAAGTCACAGACCTTTCTGAATCTCAGCCTTACTGTGTGTGAAATTAGAAGTTTAATACCAGGATTCTATGAGGCTACACATATGGACCACAGTGGAAGTGTAGGGAGAGGGTGGTAGGTGGCGAGGAGGAGTTTGGGTCATTTCCTTGATGTTCAGGGATGAGGAGCATCTTCTTATGTATTTATTGGCCACTTGTGCTGTCTTCTTTTGGGATGTAGTCACATCTTTAGCCAATTTAAAAATTGGGTTGTCCTTTTGTTACTGATTTGTAGATGTTTCTGTGTATCTAGATATGTTATTAGATTTGACATGTATGTTGTGTGTATTCGTTCTCAATCTGTGGCTTGTCTTGCCATTTTTATCATTTTCTTAATCATGTCTTTCAGTGAACAGACGTTTACCATTTTGATGAAGTCCAATTTCTCTCTCTCTCTTTTTTTTATGCTAGTGCTTTGTTCATGGTAGAAATACTTGCCTATCCCAAGGCCATGAAGATATTCTCCTGTATTTTCTTCTAGAAGCTTTATAGTTTTAGTTTTCAGATTTTTATCTGTGGACAATCTCAAATTAATTTTGAGGTATAATGTGAGATGGAGAGTGTAGTTTTTCTTCCTACCCTTTTTGCCCCCAGCCTTGTACACATATCCACTTGTTTTGGCACCATTTGTTGAAACAACTGTTTCTTATTGAGTTGTTTTTGATACCATTGTTGAAAAATCAATTGTCTGTCATCTGGACTAAATTCTGTTGCATTGATTTGTTTGTTTATCCTATGCTGGTACTATCTTGTCTTGATTGATTAACTTCATAGTAAGTCTAAGTCTTCTAACTTTTCTTTTTTAAAATTGTTTTGGCTTTTCTAGATCTTTGGCATTTTCATATAAATTTTTGATTTAGGATGCCAACTTCTGCCAAAAAATTGGATTAATAACCTAAATATATAAGGAGCTCAAACAACTCCGGGAACAAAAGCTAATAATCCAATTTAAAAATGGGTAAAAGGTTTGAATAGACGTTTCTCAAAAGAAGATATACAAATGGCAAGCAGGTATATGAAAAGGCACTCAGCATCACTGGTCATCAGAGAAATGCGAATCATGTAAAAAAATCAGGCAGTAACAAATGCTAGAGAGGATGTTGGAGAAAAGAGAACTCTTGTACATTGTTGGTGGGAATGTAAATTAATATAACCACTATGGAGGACAGTTTGGAAGTTCCTCAAAAAAACTAAAAATAGAGCTACCATATGATCCAGTGCTGTATATATACCCAAAAGAAAGGAAATCAGTATACTGGAGAGATAACTGCACTCCCATGTTTGTTGCAGCGCTCTTCACAATAGCCATTCCATGATTTGTCATCTGTGAATAGAGATGGTTTTTACTTTTTCTTTAGAGTTTCCAGGACTTTTTCTCCTCTTTTTCTTGACTGTTGAACTAGCTAAGACCTATGGTACCATGTTGACTAGAAGTGGTAAGAATAAACATCCTTTCCTTGTTCCTAGTCTTGGAATGAGTTCAATATCACTGTTAACTATAAGATTTTAAAATATGTCATTTGTCAGATTGAGTTCTATTTCTGAGTTGCTGACCATATTTATCATAAATGGATAGTGAATTTTGTCATGATTCTCCTGCATCTGTTGAACTGTATGTATTTTTTCTTCCCTTATTTTATTATCACAACCTACATATATATATATAGATAGATTTTTTTTTTTTTCCTTGCATCTAAAACAACCTACCTTTTGTAGGATAAACTTCACTAGGTCAGAGATATTATCCTTTCTGTCGAATTTTACTTGCTAAGACTTTAACATTTTTGAGTATAATCATAAGGAATATTGGTCTGGAATTTTTTCTTTTTTTTTTTTTTTTCTGAGACAGAGTCTCACTCTGTCGCCCAGGCTGGAGTGCAGTGGCGCGATCTCGGCTCACTGCAAGCTCCACCTCAAGGGTTCATGCCATTCTCTTGCCTCAGCCTCCCAAGTAGCTGGGACAACAGGCACACGCCACCATGCCCTGCTAATTTTTTGTATTTTTAGTAGAGACGGGATTTCACCGTGTTAGCCAGAATGGTCTCGATCTCCTGACCTTGTGATCCGCCCACGTTGGCCTCCCAAAGTGTTGGATTACAAGCGTGAGCCACTGTACCCAGCCTGGAATTGTCTTTTTTTTATAATAACCTTATTAGGTTTTCATGTCAGTATTATACTCATCTTATGTGTTCCCTTTTCCTCTATTTTCTGAAAGAGTTTGTGTAAAATTGATCTTATTTCTTCCTCACTGGTGAAGTCATCTGCGCCTATAGTTTTTTGCTTTTCTTGTTTGTTTTTAATTAGTTATTACCAGTTTTTTTTTAATATTTAAGAATAATTTTGGTTTTCTTCTTACTATTTTTTCCATTTTAGTTTTTATTTACTCTTCTTCCAGTTTCTCAAGGTAGAAGCTTAGATTATTGATACATCCTCATTTTTTTAGTATAAGCATTTAAAACAAATTTTACTGTAATTTCTATGTTAGATATATCTCACTAATTTTATGTTGCACTTTCATTATCAAATCAGTTCAAAATACTTTCTAATTTCCTTTGTGATTTATTTAAAAGTGTGTTACATAATTTAAACATTTAGGAATCTTTCATGCATCTAATATAATTCTGTTATGGTCAGTAATATACAGTGTGTCATTTCAGGTTTTTGAAATTGAGACTTATTTTATGACTGATATCAGTTTTTAATGTTGGGCTTTTGATTAGCCTAGTTAGGTTTTTGATTACTGATTGGAGATTTAATAAGAGTTAAAGGGGCATATATCCCCAAATCAAGATGTAATAATGATGGAACTCAGTATTGTCACTACTTAGTATCTCTAGTGTCTGACTAATTATGTTCTTTACAGTCAGGGTTTAGGGTAGTTTATGGCCAAATTCTGAGACCCCATCAGGACTTTCTTTCCATATTGACATCTGTGTTTGCTTGATCAATAGCTTTTTTTAATAAAATAATTTTTATTTTCTATTAATGTCTTCAGCATTTTTAGCAAAAACAGGAAGGCTGATTTACAAGAGTTTATCATACATATTGTACTGGTAAGCAATTAAGTCAGGGAGATCTGAGTTTAAATACAGTTATTTACTTAGCTGCTTCCATGACCTTAGCCAAATTACTTAATCTCCCTGAGCCTTAATTTTCTCATTTGTAAAATGAGGATGACATCAGTACTTTAGTAGAATTAAGTTAAATGTGTAGTATTTAACAAAATAAGGTGTATACCTAGTCTGTGCTGATTAGTAAAAAATACCACAGTCTTTCAGAGTGGTAGATCTTTAAAAATAATAATAATAATAACCTCTAGGAAATAGGAATGGAAGTGGGAGGGAATAGGGCAAATAACTGTTGCTTTTCATAAGAAATAATAGAAGATGATGTGCAGTAGTTTTTATATTCTTATCCATGTGTCACTTCCTTTTTCTTGAAAACAATACAAATCTTTTAAAATGTGAGTTTCACGTTTTAAGTTTCTGTATTTGTGAAAGACTTTTAAATATTGTGAAATCTCAGTTAACATTTTATAAAATCAAAACTTTAAGGCACATAACGTGAATTTCTTGCTCTAATAGGTCCTATTGGTCATATTTCTGATTCTAAAGTTTGTATTGTCAACAACTAAAGACAGGAGTGTTGACTAATTTCAGTAACCTGTCTTTGTGACTCCATTTTCTCATCTATAAAATCCGGATAAACTTTGTTTTAATTCATTTTTGCTATTGGGAGTAGATGAAATAATTTGTTAATTTTGAAAACGTGTTAAATAAAGGCTGATAATTATACTATTGTAGGGATTTTCCTTGTGATTAATTATAATGTGATGTAATATATTTGTTTTAAGATCTTTGACAAAATTATTATATAAATTGGAGTTTTTAGTGTTCAAGAATATTTCATAGAAAATTTTAAGTCATTTTTATCTCATAAAATCATGAGGCTAATGTTAAATGGTTGGGTTGCTTTTTTTTTTAATTTTCAGGGTCATGAAAACTAAGGAAGTTTTATAGTGGATGGGTTTTAAAGTATAGAATATTTTGAGCAAATTGATAGGAATCAACTATAAAACCTGTTACAGGCATTTTCCAAAATGAAGTTTGCATCTTTAGTACTTTAACTGTAGGATTTTTTTGTTGATACATTTACCTTCTTTATACTGGGTGAACAATAGAAACAAATATTCAGCTGTTTAATGACATTTCACTGTATGGTCTCAAGTATCCCATCAGTTTATAGAAATATGTTTATAGCTTTATGTAACTTCAGTAGTATTAAAACCAAGTTTTGATTATGACCTAATAGCCAAATTTAAATTAGAATTTTAGAAGAGCTCTTAGAGACTTCAGGTAAGCATTAGATTGACTCTGATTCATAATACTGATTTATTTTTTAAATTAGAAAAGTAACTTGCTTCCTGATAGCTTGTTTAATATCTTTGCTTATTCTGCCATTTAGACAGGATTTACTAGGATACAAACTACATCTTTTTGGGATACCATTATATGCTGTTGTGAGACTTTTGTTTTGTTTTGTTTTTGGTTTTGGTATTCACATTTCCAGCAAATTGCCATAATTAAGTAATTAAAATCATACCAACTGTGATTTAGAAGTTACATTAAGGCTGGGCGTGGTGGCTCACACCTGTGATTCCAGCACTTTTGGGAGGCTGAGGTGGGTAGATCACTTGAGGTCGGGGTTTAAGACCAGCCTGGCCAACACGGTGAGACTCCATCTCTACTAATAATACAAAAATTAGTCACGCCTGTAATCCTAGCACTTTGGGAGGCTGAGGCAGGTGGATCACGAGGTCAGAAGATTGAGACCATCCTGGCCAACATAGTGAAACCACATCTCTACTAAAAATGCAAAAATTAGCTGGACAAGGTGGCACACGCCTGTAGTCCCTGCTACTCAGAAGGCTGAGGCAGGAGAATCACATGGACCCAGCAGGTGGCAGCTGCAATGGGCCGAGATCACGCCAGTGCACTCCAGCCTGGGTGACAGAGCGAGACTCTGTCTCAAAAAAAAAAAAAAAAAAAAAAAACCTTAGTCGGGCGTGGTGACACGCACCTGTAGTCCCAGCTACTCAGGAGGCTGAGGCATGAGAATTACTTGAACCTGGGAGGCAGAGGTTGCAGTGAGCGAAGATTGCACCACTGCACTTTAGCCTGGGCGACAGTGAAACTGTGTCTAAAAACAAAAAAAGCATAAAAATAAAAGTTAATATACATTAAGATTAAATATATTAGAAAATCATTGGGAAATGATCTCTTGGGATCTGTGAAGGGGAGGAGGCTGTGACCCATTTTAATCTAAACTTTAAAAGAGAAAATGGGAATTCAAGTAGGATGATTTTGTATTTGATATGGGGAACATTATCTGAATGTTGAGAATTGTTAGGTGTTTTGTGAAATATTCTTTTTAAGTATTTCTGAAAATATAGTCACTTACTTGCCTATTTAATTGCTCTGCTTATTGGTGGCATCTGCTTTGTGAACTCTTGTGTAATTAAAGGATAATTTGGCTTTTTAAATTCTAACTTTAGTACCTGTTTTTTTGTGTTTTAGGAGGAGCGTATTATTTAATATCTAGAAGTCTCGGGCCAGAATTTGGTGGTGCAATTGGTCTAATCTTCGCCTTTGCCAACGCTGTTGCAGTTGCTATGTATGTGGTTGGATTTGCAGAAACTGTGGTGGAGTTGCTTAAGGTAATTCACCTTCCTTTTAGTCATTCGTTTACCAAATCTTTTTTGAGGGATTATATGCCAATCACCATGTTAGAGGGTGGTAAAGCAGTGATACGATGACCAAGAGATTCTTCCTTCAAAAAGTTTAGTACAGGAGATAGGCAAAGATTAAAATACTATTAGAATGTCAGCAGTGGCAACACAAAGTGGGGAGCACTTAACTTACTTTTCAGGAATTGGGGTTGCAAGGGAGTCAAGGAAGGCCTCTCTAAGGATGGAAGTCTAGATGTTAGCAAGCAAATTGGAAAGGTGGAAGTGGTATGAGGGGAATAGGGAAGAAAAGGAAAGAAAGGCCTTTAAAGGGTAGAGTTAAGAAAAATATGGCCCGGCGCGGTGGCTCATGCCTGTAATCCCAGTACTATGGGAGGCAGAGGTGGGCGGATCACCTGAGGTCGGGAGTTTGAGACCACCCCTGTCTCTACTAAAAATAAAAAATTAGCCTGGCATGGTGGTGCTTGCCTGTAATCCCAGTTACTCTGGAGACTGAGGCAGGAGAATCGCTTGAACTGGGGAGCCAAATCCCAGTTACTCTGGAGACTTAGGCAGGAGAATCGCTTGAACCAGGGAGGCAGAGGTTGCGGTAAGCCTGGGCAACAAGAGTGAAACTCTGCCTCAAAAAAAGGAAAGAAAGAAAGAAAAATACAGACATTTTTGTATGGTTCAAGCACAAAGCAGCAAGACATTTAAGACTAGAGAGAGAAAAAATAATCAGGAGAAGGGTCTTATTTCCATTTAAGTTAGGGTCTTGTTTGGGACTGGGGGACGTGACATGCTCAGATTTGGGACATAGGGAAGTATGTGACCATGGTACAGAGAATGGACTTGAGGAATCACAACTGGAAATAGAGACCATTTCAAAGGTTGTGGGTATCCTGGGAGAGGAGATGGTGGCTTATATTAAAACAGTGACTTGTGGAGTGGGAGAGATGTGGGTGAATTGGGGAGATTTTAAAAAATTTGAATGAGTGGATTTGATAATTAATGGAATGTGGGAAATTAGAGAAATAGGATGTCAAGTGTATACACACATTTCTGACTTTTGGAGTTAGATGGAAGATAATGCCATTTGCCGTGTGATGGAAAACACAGGACAGTTTAGTTTGCATGTGTTAACTAGAGGAACCATGAGTATATCCGAATAGAGGTGACTGTATTGCTCTGGAGTATAATTAAAGAAGAGTGAAATAGGATTCCTCAAATATTATTAAATGAAAGGAACCTCAAGTGACACCTATAAATTGCTCATGTGAGGTTAGGTTGTAACTATTCTACAGTAGTAAATGGTACATAAGGAAGTATAAAATCTGAGAAGGATTGACACCTGCGTTGACATTGACCTTTACTTGTGTACACCAAAGGGATGAAGAAAAAGAAGGGTTATAATACCATGAGTAAGCAATGTAACCGTTAGAGTTTATATTCTTTCATTGTTTAATTTAGTGTATATTTTAATTTGAGAGTCAAAGTGTAAGGTTTACTCTGTGAATGCTTATCAAAGTATTTAATTAGAGTTTATGCATGTTTTTGTTTCATGGAAAATTTAATTTAGAGAAATATGAAATTTAAAACATTTTAAACTACATTTATTATATAAAATATTGAGGTGTAGTGGTAGTCTTCTGTTGCAATCATGGTCCATGAATCTAAAAGCCAGTCAATAGATATTTATACTAGTACCTTTTTTTTTGTTCAAGTAATTCTCAGATATGATTATCCAAATGCTATAGAGAATTTCAAAGATCAGATTAATTCAAGAGATGTTGAAATCAAATATCAAAAAACTAAAAAATTTTTTTGCAAAGTAAAAAGTATGTACTACTTTATGAAATTTAATGGGACCCTTGAAGGTTGGACAAGGTTGGGAAATGACTTTTCCTACTGTGTTGGTTAAATATTAACACTTTCTATGCCTTCGGTTATCAAAAGCGTCTTTGGATCTAGGGGGTTTTCCACCCTGATATTTGTATTAAGGTCATTTATCTGGAATTCAAGCAATCTTATTCCTCCCTTGTAGTTGACTTTTATGAAAGAATTTCTTTTGAAAAGCATTAACAAGATTGCTTTTTTTAAAAAGAAGCAAATTTATAGGATTATTATAATCTATACTTTTGTCAGTTGCAGCATTATATATATATATATCATCCTGAGTTACCAAAACAACTAAATTATGTTTTAGTTTTTTTGTGCCTTTTATTACCTTATTTGAGAAGTGGTAGTAATTGATAAATCACTTTTTACTTAGTTAAGTGGGATATCATAATCTTTAATTTTATCCTACATGAGAATCTTTTAAAAATGCCATTGATATTAAACTACAAATAATTTTGTTTGCAGAGTGGAAACAGTGTGTGTTTTTGGACAGCAGCAGGAAGGTGTGCTCATCACTTACTCTCTTGCAGTGTACAAGACCATTAAAAGCATGAGCTCACTAATCACAATAAATAAAAAATATATTTGTGCTATATAACTTAAAATTCTAATTAGCAGTATTATAACTTTCTTGTTAGCAATTCCTTTTTTGATTTATTGAGTCTATATTAAATATAGAAGTGTTAGTAATCACACATTTATGTCATCAGATGCTTGAATGACACCTCAGTGGTAAATAGTAATTTGTTCCTTCAGGTCTTCCATTTATTTCTTAAGTAACCATTTATTCAACTTCTACAGGTAAGGCACCATAATATCTCTAAAATGTTTCAAAAGGAGTGTGAATGTGTATAAAAGTAACTAGTATTGCTTATTATATTTATGATTCTTTTTTCTAGGAACATTCCATACTTATGATAGATGAAATCAATGATATCCGAATTATTGGAGCCATTACAGTGGTGATTCTTTTAGGTATCTCAGTAGCTGGAATGGAGTGGGAAGCAAAAGTAAGTTATGATAGGAACACCCGTAAATATTTAGTATGTGAACTTTTAGAGCTTATGTTTTGGGAACACTCTAACGTATGATAATATTTCTAGATTCTAATGGTACCTAAGTGGCCATTTTCACAAAAGTTTATATATAAGGTTATTTTCTACTTGACCAAGTAGAGAATCTTTGGAGATAACACTCAACCTAGGATCTAGTTAAACACAGTACTTTGTAAATTTTGAATTTCCCACTATCTCGCCCATTCTCCAGTTTTGCAGTATGTAAAAATTCTCAGGTCAGTGTGTTATTCCAAATTAAACATCTGGCTTTGTAATTTATTTAAAAGTTCAACTTAAACATGGGGCAGTAAGTAAAAGTCATTGCTCACATGAGGTTAGAGAAGTTATTCTTGCTATTGAAATTTCAGAAGTTATGACTACCAAAGCCAGTATCATTGTTTCTGGAAAAAATTGCTAAAGTCACGTTACCCATAAGCAGAGCACCCAGAAGTGTTTTTGTCTCTTTGAGAATTAGAGCATCATAGCACAGCTGTAGTTTCCCAAGTAATGGATATCCGCGTTACTTTAAAGACCTTACAAAAGTCACATATTTGTGCTATATATGATATGATAATGTTTAACAAACCAAAAATTAGGAAAGCCTGAAAGAGTAATTTTTTCAATCTTGTACTTTATTGTAAAGTCATACTAGTATAAAATTAAATCATTTATTTACACATTTTGCACATGTACTGTATGAAAATAATAGAATTTTATACCACCTGGGACATGATTAGTGTATATGTACTTCCTTTTCCCACAGATGACACCGGTTTTCATGAGTGTTCAGTTTTATTGAGAGGTTAAGAGTGGAGAAGGGGAAATGGTTGTTTTCATAGATTGCTCTTTCCTTCCATTCCCATTGCTACTTGAATTTCCCTCCTGTATATTGTCATCTTCTTTCTGTACTTTTTCTTATTTTCGTGTAGCAGTCACACACTCAACATTATGTTTGGACCATTATAAAACTTGTGTTTGTGTTCAGCATGTTTTCTATGTCAAGATTGTAGTGTTAAGGTGGAAGAGACAGGAATGAATGATCTAGAATGAAAGCCTGTAGTGTTTTGGAATTTACAGTGCTTTTTGGTTTGTGGGAGGGCATGCACATCTTTAACTCATTTCAGAAATACGGCATGATCTCACTTTTACTATCTTTTTTTTTCCCCCAGATATTTCTTTAAAGATCTCTTTGTTCATTAAACAAGGAATTATTGAGCAGCTGCTTGGCATGTGGCATTGTTTAAGGCACTGGGGAATCAGGCAAAACAAAACAGAAATTCTTTCCCTCATGGAAGTTATATTCTAGGGGAATTGAATCAAGGTACAGAAACAAGATTCTTGATTTTAATTTTTAATGTTTAAAATTGCAGGCTCAGATTGTTCTTTTGGTGATCCTACTTCTTGCTATTGGTGACTTTGTCATAGGAACATTTATCCCACTGGAGAGCAAGAAGCCAAAAGGGTTTTTTGGCTATAAATGTAAGTAAAAAAGTTTCAGTATTTTTTAAGGGTACCTGTTTATAGAATTCTATTATCAATTACATGTTGTACATTTTAGATATTTTGTAACAGAATTGACTGTGGTTTGGTGATTCATCCTAATTTACAATTTAGTTTTGTCCCCTTTATGTATGCTGTACAGTTGGAGTAAAAATTACTTCTATTTACATCTTTTTCATTATTAGCAACAAAAGGCGATAGAATATAGAGAAAGCAGTGCCACTAAGAAAAGGAGATTTTATTCTCTACTAGTTTTGGGAATTTGTAACTGAATTTCTAACTTTTGTTCTAATATGACTTTCATTCTTTTAGCATATTTAAGCACAGTAATTTAGAAGCACCTAAGATTGTGAAAGCAACTAGAAATATTAGTTTCTTGGTATAATTGCATTTTTCAAGAGTGCAGGCCATTTGATTTTTAGGAGATCTCTCCAGTTGGGTTTGTCTTGTTTGTTTTTATAGATAGATTCGGGTTATTCATTTTTGTCAGGAACATAAGTGAACCATGTCTCCTTCTTAGTGCACCACATTTGGAGGGTGCATGATGCAGTTTTTTCCATTACTTAGTGGTGTTAGTTTTGGTGATTTAGTCAAGGTTATACCTGCACAGTTTCTCTATTGTGAGGTTGCTGTTTTTTTCTTTGCAGTCAATAAGTGATCTGTGGAAGAATACTCTGAGACTGTTCATAGCCCTGTCAAACTTCTACCAAATGGCTTCATCCTTAACCCCTCTCACGTCTGGCTTTTGTTGGTCAAAATAAGTCAGATGGTGCTAGATCCACTATGAATTTTTTGTCCTCTGCTTCATTTCTCTTAGTCATTCCTTCTCCTTCTTGAAACACGTCTATTTTATTCGATGTCAGATACCCTGGGTGCCTAACTCGCTAGTCACTATGACTATTACTCCTGTTACCCCCTTTAAATGCAGAATTGTACAACTATTATCGTGCTGACCTTCTAACTATATACTCTCCCTTGGGTGGTGTGTATTCTCATGACTCAAAATGCTATTTTTTTTTTTTTTTTTTTCGCTCTGTCGCCCGGACTGGAGTGCAGTGGCCAGATCTCAGCTCACTGCAAGCTCCGCTTCCTGGGTTTACGCCATTCTCCTGCCTCAGCCTCCCGAGTAGCTGGGACTACAGGCGTCCGCCACCTCGCCCGGCTAGTTTTTGTATTTTTAGTAGAGACGGGGTTTCACCGTGTTAGCCAGGATGGTCTCGATCTCCTGACCTCATGATACGCCCGTCTCGGCCTCCCAAAGTGCTGGGATTACAGGCTTGAGCCACCGCGCCCGGCCCTCAAAATACTATTAAGATGACTGACCTGTTTCTATTCCTGAATCTCTCCTTTGAAGTTCTAACATAAATATATATCCAATTGATTATTTGAAGTCTCTCCTGCTTATTTCTTCTCAAGCTTTTCCATCTAAGTAACTGAAACCAGGATCTTAGTGTTTCCCATCCTACCTGCTCCTATTAATTTTGATCCTTTTCTAATCAGTGCATTTATTTTCCTATCTCTAGATTGAACCTCTGCAGCAACCTCCTAATCAGCCTCCCTGTTTCAGATGTTGAATCTTTCAGTCCATTGTCCACACTTTAATAGTATATGTCATTTGTGTGTTTATGACCCTACTTTGATTTTCCATTTTATTTAGGATAAATTTAACTTTTATAAAATATTCATACTCTGTCCCTCAGTGGTCACTCCATTCTCATTTAATTCTTCCCCTTACTGTAAGAGTCTTATCTTCTTTTATTTCCTCAAAAGAGTTAAACCTTTTTCTACTTTGGGGTCTTCATACATGTTGTGTTTCTTTTCTGGTGTACTCTTTTTCCCTGATCATCACATGACTGATTCTTGCTCAGCAAACTCTTAGCTTAAGTATTGTTTCCTTCCTTATATTTGCTTAGCCTTTTGTAACCACATTGAATTAGATTCTCTCTCTCATTTGTTATTCAACTCCCTGTTTTCATCAGAATATTTACTGCTGTTTATAATTACCTGTTTCTTATTTTGTCATTTGCTATTGAGACTCTTAAATTCCATGAAGGCAGGAACAATGTCTAACTTGTTTATATTGCATCTCTAAGTACTTCGAGATGCTAGAAAGCTCTAGTACAGGACCTGACACATGGTAGCTACTCAGATGGATACAATACAGTTAATCGGTTATCTTAGAGTCGTAGATGAAAACAGTAGGTCTAGTTGTAGCTTTTATTGTTGTTGAAATCAAAAGGAACTTTATTTAGGGTACCTTAGCTAATTGTCTGACAGCCTCAAAAATCAATAGGTCACTGGATAGTAAAGAAAGCTGTGGACCAAAATCTATACAGATAGTAATGTAAGTTGGAAGCTATCAAAAAATTGATTCTATATTATTATGATGTTGCTTTCGTTTTCCTTTTTTTTTCTTCCTTGAGATGGGGTCTCACTCTGTCACCCAGGCTGGAGTGCAATGGCATGATCATGGGTAACTGCAGTGTCGACTGTCCAGGCTTAAATGATTCTCCCACCCCAGCCTCCCAAGTAGCTGGGACCACAGGCATGTGCCACCACTCCTGGCTAATTTTTTAATTATTTATAGAGACAAGGTCTTCCTATGTTGCCGAGGCTGGTCTCGAACTGCTGGGCTCAAGAAATCTGCCTGCCTTGGCCTCCCCACGTACTGAAATTACAGGTGTGAGGCACCACGCCATGCCCCCTTTTGTTTTTCTACCTCCTTTCTTGTTTCTTTTACCTCAGAGATTTAGGGGATTATCCACATTTTGATTTGCATTTGGGCTAGTCATAACAATTCAGTTAGAGGCTCTTGAAACGTAATTGGCGAGGTATACAAAAATGGGACATGAATCAGATCAGATGATCATTTTGGTTGTAAACCGTTGTCTCATACAAGAAAAGAACACCAAATACTTGAACTAGGAAATATGCAAAAATTTGCTAGTTACTTTAACTGAAGAAAAGTTAGGGGTCATATATACCTGTTATTCTTGACCTCAATTATTGTAGTCTAATTTGCTCTCCATTAATTGTCAAAAATATTTTGTTTTCTACAGCTGAAATATTTAATGAGAACTTTGGGCCAGATTTTCGAGAGGAAGAGACTTTCTTTTCTGTATTTGCCATCTTTTTTCCTGCTGCAACTGGTATTCTGGCTGGAGCAAATATCTCAGGTGATCTTGCAGTAAGTATTATAAAGTGCTATATCAATTATATACTTTAAAGTGGAATACATATATTTATTTTTACAGATAGACTTTAAAAAATCTTCTTGTCTTCTAGGATCCTCAATCAGCCATACCCAAAGGAACTCTCCTAGCCATTTTAATTACTACATTGGTTTACGTAGGAATTGCAGTATCTGTAGGTAAATAGTTTTACATTTCTTTATGTGTTGCAGAAATTTCATGATGTACATACTATAAATACTTTTATGACATTTGCTAACTTATAAATTCAGAAATATTTCAATAAAAAGACATGGAATCGCTTATTATAATTCAAGAACAGTTTTTAGAAAACTAATAATAACTTCTATAGACATTATCTAAACCACCAAATGCTTTATGGCATTTCCAGTATTTTTATTAATTATGGTAAATTAGAAAATTATATGAAATTGCATCTGTAAACTCATTCCACTGAGATATATTTATTGAAAACAATTCATATGTAGAAGCAAATGAATTTTACTGCTACAAATTTCTGAACTTTTTTGAAGATGGTTTTTTTTTTTTTTTAAATAGTATATGAAGATTCTTTCAAGGCTATTAAGCAATGCTTGGCAATTTTTTACTATAAAAACACTGGTTTCGAAGAATAGGACATACTAAGTTTTACTTAGGAAAAGTTTTACTAAATTCTTACTAGATTGAATGAAAATGATTTCAAAACCATGTTGTTACTTCATGGGATCATGGTATTTTAGAGCTTGAAAGGACTTAAGTGGTCAACCAGTCTCTAAACCTTTTCTTACAGATGAGAAAATAGAAGCTCAGAGATTTCACTACCAAAGATAGTGGCATTTGTTTTAGAGATTTGTTTTCATGGCAAAGAAGGTTTTTTCGTTGTTTGTTTTAAATAAAGTCTTCAAGGCTATTTTCTATGAATTACTATTAGTTTACATATGGTTTGCATTTGTCAAGCTTTACAGTTAAATTTCTTAAGCATAATGCAAAAGTAAATCTTAGTTTAATACTAATGTGAAGAATCATAAACTCCAAGCCCATAGGCTACACAATATGAGGTTTCTATTGGATTTGGTAAGAAAATTTCATTTTTGCTATATATTCACTGATATGCTGGGAAGTAATAGCAGATTTATATTTATAAACTCTGCTTCTAGTTGCTTAAATGTAATTTGGAAATGTCACTACATGACAGAAATACTAATAATATCAGGGTGGGCTGAATTGCCTTTTGTTTTTGGTTTTTGAGATGGAGTCTTACTCTCTGGCCCAGGCTGGAGTGCAGTGGCTTGATCTTGGCTCACTGCAACCTCCGCCTCCTGGGTTCAAGCAATTCTCGTGCCTCAGCCTCCTGAGTAGCTGGGATTACAGGCACCTGCCACCACACCTGGCTAATTTTTGTGTTTTTAGTAGAGATGGGGTTTCACCATGTTGGCCAGGCTGGTCTCAAACTCCTGACATCAGGTGATCTACCCGCCTTAACCTCCCAAAGTGCTGGGATTACAGGCGTGAGCCACCACGCCCAGCCTGAATTGGCATTTACAAATGAATTTGGATTTCATTTATCCTTAGAATTCATAGACAAATACCTTGAAATTTATTTTGAAAAAACAGATGAATATATATGCTTAGCAAAATATATGGGTTCCCCTGAAAGTTCCTAGCATGCTTGTATACATTATTTAAAGTAAATTTAGTCTTAAAGTGACATAATTGATTATGTTTTAGCTTGTAAAATAGTTTGTTATAGCAAATGAACATTTTCTCTTTTTATTTTACCCTCTAACATTGCTAGCCCTCGTACGCATTTCATTCTGTCTACATTAGCCCTTGGAACAATAGGAGTAACCCCTTGATGCTGATGTTCAGTAGCTAGGCCAGTAAAGGCAGCCTCTACACCAGTGCTTGTTAAACTCAAAGCAGTGGAACCTTTTTTCCCCAAAAAATTTCAGGCATAGACTATCAGAATGCAAAGCACATGAAAATACAGTTACTTTAGGGCTGGGGGGATTTGCAAGGCTCTGTACTCCCTTCATTTGCCAGTTGTTTCAGAGGTACCTTTATGGAAACATGGTTTTTCAAGGACTGTTCTGAATGGTAGATGAAAAAATGGAAAAACAAGGAACTGTATAGTCTGCCTAGTCATTAAAATATCCTCCCTTCTCATACTTAGTTCTGTTTATTCAATTTTTGCTGTCATGCATGTAATTTTTACCTCAATATATGATGAAATAATACTGAAAAAGTGCTTCAGAAAGTAAAAATCTTTAAAGTATAAGGAACGGTAATTACCATTAGTTGTGCATTACACGTTACTCCGAATAATAAAGCTTGCTTCAAGGTCACTTTTTAAATATTTTATTACGGAAGTTTTCAATTTTATGGAAGAGAAGGGAGCATTTTCAAATTAGCTCAATAATTATTATGCAGCTTCAAAACAGTTAGCAAAAATATTAGTACATGCTTAATCTTGTTTCATCTATTTCCAAGTCACTCTGCTCTACGGGTTATTTTTAAGCAAATCTTAGATACCATGTGTTTTCTTCTTTTTAGGGTAATCATATTTGAGACAGAGATTTAAATATAATTATAATTCATTAATATTCAAATTATTTTCCCTCACAGAAGAGTGGTATTACCTGAAGTCTGATTTTTAGCCACGTTCAAGTATAAATATTTGGAGTATAGGAAAACATCACTGCCGTTTGGAACTCTTTCAGTATCGTGTTTTCATATAAGGACATCTTTACCAAATAGGCTAGGAAATAGTTTGCTAGTATACCATTTTCCACAACTCTGTTTACATGATTTTTAAGTGTTTATGTGTAAATACTATTCTTTATAAAAGATTCAGTTTCACCAAATATTGGGGACCATGATGCTTTACAAATTCTGTTCCAGGTAAAGTCTTAACTGTAAATGCAATGTATGCTATTATAATTGAGTAGATGTATAGTCAATACTTTGGTTTCTTTATAAATATATATATATGTAATTTTGAAATGAAGGTAGATATTAAGTATATTATTCTTGTTGTCACTTGTGTCTTGTCACAACTTTAGGTTCTTGTGTTGTTCGAGATGCCACTGGAAACGTTAATGACACTATTGTCACAGAGTTAACAAACTGTACTTCTGCAGCCTGCAAATTAAACTTTGATTTTTCATCTTGTGAAATCAGTCCTTGTTCCTATGGCCTAATGAACAACTTCCAGGTGAGCCTTGGCTTTGTAATATACAGACATTCTGTATTTATCTAGGGGTGAGACTACTATCAAATCTGACTATTCACAATATAGCCATAGCATAGAAGGAAAGACAGTTGTTATTTTATTTTTCTTAATTTTTAATTTTTTATTGAGATAGAGTTTTGCTCTGTCCCCCAGGCTGTAGCACGGTGGTGCTATCTTGGCTTGCTGCAACCTCCGCCTCCTAGGTTCAAACGATTCTCTCACGTCAATCTCCCATGTAGCTGGGACTGCAGGCGCCTGCCACCACGCCCAGCTAATTTTTGTATTTTTAGTAAGGGTGGGGTTTTACCATGTTGGCTAGGCTGGTCTCGAACTCCTGATGTCAAGTGATCCACCTGCCTGGGCTTCACAAAGTGCTGGGATGGCAGGTGTGAGCCACTGTGCCTGGCCGGTTGTTCTTTATGTTCCCCTAAAACTGTAGATATCTAATTGGGCAAACTAAAATATGAATGGATAAAATCTGAGGATGTTCAAGAGCAAAGAACCCCTGGAAGTTAATGTTTTTATAACAGCATATAACATATATATATGAGTGTGTGTGTATTTATATATGTAGCATGTAAATATACTGCTTTAGAAAGCATGGAATCATCTTGCACATGGTCATATTTGTATGGGTCTGTTTTTGGATTCTGGATTCTATTCTGTTGATCTTTGTGTCTGTCCTTGTATCAGTACCACACATTCTTAATTACTGTAGTTAAATGGTAAGTTTTGAGGTCAGGTAGATTAATTCCTCCCATTTTAGCCTTTCTAAAAAAATTGTTTTAGCTATTTTAGTTCATTGGTCTTTCCATATAAAAATTTAAAATAACCTTGTGTGTGTGTGTGTGTGTTAATTAATTTACTTTTTAATTTTTTTTATCACTTCAGTAGTTTTTGGGTTACATGTGGTTTCTGGTTACATAGATGAATTGTGTTGTGATGGAGTCTGAGATTTTGGCACACCTATCACCCAAGTACCTTACATTTATTTTTAAAAAGTCTTGTTGGGATTTTGATAGGAATTTACATTAAACTGGTGTATATCAATTTGGAGAGAATTGACTATGTTGAGTGTTCAATTCATAAACATCATCTCTCCATTTATTTGTATTGTCTTTGATTTTTTTTCAGTTAGCATTTTGTCGTTTTCAGCATACGTGTCCTGTATGTATTTTGTTAAATTTACAACTAAGTATTTTTATTTTGCGCAGTTTAAACCCATACCAACTGAGTTCAGTTTTCTAATTAGTGTAGTCTTCATAATTGCTTTATATATAAATGGCCTTTATAAAAGTATTGATAGGTGTCAGTCGTAGTGTTACTTTATTAGATACGGATCATATAAAGTCATTCAGCATGAAATCACCATTTAACATTTAACAACAGAATTTAATTCTGAATGGATACTTGAAAGCTAGTGAATTTCTAAAACATACAAACTGGATAGGTTAGTAGTACTTCTCAAGTATTTGGAGGCTGTCAGTTCTGCTGTTTATTGTTACCTCTATTAAGGTACTGAAAATGAAATGAAATTTTAGTCTGCCAGATTTATGCGTTTTTAGAAACAGAAAAGATTATGTAAGGGGAAAATAAATTACTAAAATTAATTTGGAGGATAATTTTGAGTTGTTTGTTCAGTCCTAGGATGGTAGAAAGAACACAAAGGTGTGGATTCAGGAGATTAAATCAAAGTATTCTATTGTAAATTCATAGAGTATGTGGTTCTGCTGATTTCCAAAGAAAAATAAAAATTTTGCTTTGTAATTTTTTTAGTATTGTATAAACAGAATAATTTGGATTTTAATGTATTTAAAATTCTGTGTTTTATGTAGTCTGTAAATTTTACAATACAATTTTAACTAAAATTTGTAAAGGCATTGTTTTTATTTTTTATTATGTAGTTTGAAGCAATTTACTGTACTTTCCGTGGTTACAAATATTGAACTCAATTATGTAATAGAAGTTTGTGTTTTCTAGTCATGAGACTAGGCAGAATTGTAGGAATGAAAGAAAGTATTCATATCCAGCTAATGATTCAGGCCAATTCTGACATTGATATTGTGTATGGAAGGCACAAACGTTGGTCTTTGCCCAGTGACTGAAAATACCAGTCAGATTTCTGTGTGGCCTTAAGATAGAAAAGTCTGTTGTCTTTATCAAGTCTAGTATGGACTCATTCAAGCAAAGAGGAATTTGGTATAAGTAAAGCTGCTTTTCTAATTTAAAGTAAGTAAACTTTTCAAAAATACTTTGTAAAGTGATACAACATGAGGGAAAATCTTGTGAAAATATAAATACCTTGGCATTTGGATGATGAAGAATGGTGGATAGGACATAACTGAAGAGTATGTAAGTTGGAGTCTCCGTCATAAGATCTGTACAAGTCATACTTCATAATCACCTTTTCATACTTCAGGAAATAAAGTTATTTGGGTCATCTTGTTGCTCTTAAATTTTAAATTGTATATATAGTTTTATATTGCTTGCTGTATTTCTACATTATAATGTCCTCTGAAACCTTTGACTCACTGTTGCGTAATAAACAAAATGCGAGCTTTAGTCTAAATCAGTCAGAGCCCTTCATACCTCTTCTTAAGCCTCACTGCCTTCTGTTCCCACTGGACTCCAGGCACTGAGTGTGTTTGTGCATGCACACATACATACCCTACTCTCTTCCTTTAGTCATTGCTTCACTCTGCTTGGAATTCTCCTGTGGTTTATTTTTCCATGTCCAAATCCGCCTGACTTCAAGGCGACTTAGTTCCATGAAGATTTTCTTGAATCCCAAATCATCTTCAACACACACCCCCACACAGACTTTTACCGTTCATTTTGTTTACTTGCTATCTTTTAGCTTTTATTAGACTTTTGTCTTTTTTTCCCCTTTAGAGACAACACGGTCATTTTTTCATCTGTTTCCACTGTATATCGTTGACATTAATATTATTTACATTCAATATTATTATCCTTGCTGCTGATATTTTACCATTACATGTTGAGAAGTACAGAGGTTATTGGATAACTGTTCAACTATTTACTAGAAAACAGGAAACCTATTATAGCAGGCCCCAAAACATAGTATTTCCAGGTGAAAAGTCTGGATCATAATTTACTTCAATTTATAACTGATGGAAGAAGGGAAAATGTATTGTTTCCTCAACATGGAAGAGAAAAGGTTATAGTAATGCTGGTGGTGTCAGTTTTGCCTTACTCCTACAATGCAGAATGTATCATAAAGTCTTGCTCTACTTTCGTCCACTTATCTCTTTCTTTGTACTTAATTTAACTTTGAGATCATTACAACAGATGTAGAATTTTGTGTGATCTAATGAGGCTGTATAGCAGAAATTAGGTTTATTCATTTTAATCTTGACTCATCTGTCCTTCACAGTCTCCTTCCCTAAAGATAAGGTTGTCAGTTCTAAGTAATCCAGCATTGCCGTGAAAAAATAGTGACTATGAAAAATGCACAGCATATATATAACTACCAAATTGTTATTAAAGGGCTGAGTAGAAAATAATCTTTTCAGATTTTCTCCCCACTGTTAGAAGTCTGTGCTACTGTCTTTAAAACACTTCAGAGATGTATTCTTCATATTTAACCTTAAATCTAATGGAAGATCTAGGGAAAGATGTTTAGTCAACAGGGTGGTTTATGTGTACATGAAATCAGGCTTATGCATTGTGGACAGGGATTGTACCCGTTGCTAACTTTTCATTTGGTTTAAACTATTAAATTTTACAGTCAAGTGTGTGACAGAAACAGCTTAAAACCTGATTTCCTTATCTCTTTGGTCTCAGTTGACATGTTCTTAGTCAATATAAATGAAAGATAAAATCTCTACCAATGAAGCAAATAATCTGAGTGATGATCACCATTCACTGCTGGGAAATTTATAATACCATTCACAGCTGCTCAAGTTGACAGTAGTTGAATCCACCACACAACTCATCCACTTTAATTTTGTGTTTCGACAAGTTTCACAGATTCAGAAGTACACAGTGAATACCTGTGTATTTATCCTTCAGTTATATTTACTAGTTTATATTGTACCGTTTGCTTTGTATGTGTATATGTATAGTCTTTTTCTCCTCAAATAAGTTATAGACATCATGACATGACAATCATTTTGAAGTATTTAACGCATTTTGTGTAAGCACAATATGGTTATCCTACTTAAGAAATTAAACATTGATGAAGTACTGTTATTTAAATATATATCCTATGTTCATATTTCTCCACTTGTCCCAGTAATGTCCTTTATAGTATTTTTTCTAAGTCCAAGATTCATCTAGGATCACACATAGTATTTAGTTATCGTGTCATTTTAAAATCATTTAATCTAGGGGAGTTTCTAGCCCACAGTAATCTTCATGACATTGACAGTTTCAGCATTTGAACCAGGTTGTTTTGAATTGTGCCCCTCAGTTTGAATTTACCTGATTCATGAGCTTGGTGATCAGTCCTTTATTGTTGGTGGTTTTTTTTTTTTTTTAAGTTTTCTAAGAGGAAATATTTGAATATTTGAACATGTACAATAGAGAAAGCAATATAATACACCTAATACCTATAATACCCAGGTTTATCAGTTATCAATGCATGATTAATTTTGTTTCCTGTGTAACTACTCCTCCTATGCCAGATTATTTAGAGCAAAACCCTAGACTTTAGATCATATCTTCAGCTGGAAATATTTCCACATTTTTTTCTAAAAGATAAAGGCTTAGAAAAAAATAGTCTAACCACAATACTATCTTAACATAAGAAACAGCCTTCCTAATAGAAGTACATGATGGCACTTATGCAATACTCTTGCCAAAACTTTTACCTCATTTTGATTAACTGTCTAGATAGTACTAGTTTACTAGAATTACAGAAATGAGAAGAGGTTAAGCAACAGAATGATGATGAAGTCCGAAAAATCCAGAGCATGAGATCTCCATGAGAGAAATGATAGAAACATAATAAAAGGAAAAGGAAATGTGAACCTGTTGATTGAAAAAGACTGAAGAGACACATAAACCAAATATAATGTGTAACTTTTTTTTTTTTGGATCCTGATTTGAACAGACTATTTTTGAAAGATAAAAAAGGGTAATTTTGGGAATTTGAATGCTGACTTGCCTTTTTGTGGTACTGTTAAGCAATTATTAAGTTTTTAAGCTGTGACAGTGGCATTATAGTTAAGTTTTCAAAAGTCCTTACCTGTTAGAGATATGTACTGAAATATTTATGTGTTAAAGGATATCTGGGACTTGTTTCAAAATATTGTGGGAATGGCCCTACGTTGATCATTGCTGAAATTAGGTGGTGGATGTTAGCAGTTCATTATTTTCTTCTCTCTGCCATTGTGTGTGTTTAACATTTTACGAATGAAAAGGTTTTCTTAAGGTAAGGCCTAGTGGTAAATTTGTTTCAGATATTTGTAATGCACATAGCATTGTTGTTATTACTATAAAATTATCCCCAGTGTTAACCTGCTTCAAAATGTGACCACATAATATTGTGTTTTTTCTGAATTGTGAGATTTATTTTTCTATTTTTGTCACTTTTATTTAAGGTAATGAGTATGGTGTCAGGATTTACACCATTAATTTCTGCAGGTATCTTTTCAGCCACTCTTTCTTCAGCATTAGCATCCCTTGTGAGTGCTCCCAAAATATTTCAGGTAAGTGTTTTTATATTACAGGCTTTATTAAAGGGAGAGTTAAAGTAATGCTTCTTAATTTGGAATTGTTGCTATTTACAAATTTATTTGCTTCTGTCAACCATATATATACATACATATGATACATATATGCACATAAAGACATACATAATTTTACGTGTATGAATGAATGTGAATATGTTTATTTATATAAACGTTTGTGCATTTGCCTGCTGTCAAGGTATAGTCTGAGTTGTCTTTTTAGAAGTGCTGGATGTTTGCTTTTTTGACATATTTAGCATACATTTTCAAGATGTCTAAGGTATAGGAATGCAGTCTAAGACTGCAAATAGGAAGTAGCAAAATATCTTTGTTCTAGTCAGTATGATGTCAACCTAAATATTTTATTTTACAAATATTTAAGTACCTAACGTGTGCTACACATTGTGTTCATTACTTGAGGGTATAATGATGTATAGGATAGACATTATCTCCTTTTAATGAGCATTAAACAGCTGAATACTGATGGGAAGTACTTTTTATTGCTAAATCAAATAAATGAATGTTGATTCTGCAGTCTTGTTCTTAATGCTGTATTTATAGCCAATGAGTATACTAAAGGTAGAAAATATCATTTAAGACAGTGTTCAGTAATGTTTTAAGAAAGGTAGTTAAGTTTTATAGTCAGGATTTTTATCTGCTTTAAGATTTCGGCTTGTTTTTCTTAAAATAGGTCACAACTATATCATATTTATCAAGCTTCCAACTTTGTTTTTACTTGTATGCCTGCTTCTCTGATTTCTTCTTCATAAAATTTAATTTCAACATGGGGATAGGGTAAGGCAGATAGAAATTTTGACTAGCATCCTTCTGATGTTTGAAATGTTTGAATTTCCTTTACATTTTGTAGGTGAAGCAGTATGTGGGACAGGATAAAAGAGATGACCAAGAATTAGAAACCTGAGTCTCAATCCTGATTAACCTATTAGAACTATCAGCACATCTGTATATCTAATTTTAATATATTTCATTTTAATGTTTTCTTTCATTAGGCTTTATGTAAGGACAACATCTACCCAGCTTTCCAGATGTTTGCTAAAGGTTATGGAAAAAATAACGAACCTCTTCGTGGCTACATCTTAACATTCTTAATTGCACTTGGATTTATCTTAATTGGTTAGTTATATAAATGGTGTGTTATTGTAGATTTTTGGTGCATCTATATTCTAGACATTGAATTATTAAATTATTAACAATGTTATCTTGGTATACTAAGTCTCTTTGTAATCAAAGAAAGTTTATAAAGTACTGTAACTAATAGCACTCAGTACATATTTGCTGAAATTATTGCCATTACCTCGTTCTCATTAGAGCTAAAGGGAATTCCTAGGTTATTTTTCCTAAAACAAATGTGATAATGGCATAAGGAAAAGGGTTCCAGTGTCCCCTGTGACATCAGTGCCTTTGGTGATCTATTTTTTTGGCACTCTGCCTCTGATCACAAGTGAGCTCTGTTGGGTCTTCCGCTGCTACAGATAACATTGGACTTTTTCAGGTTTTAAAGAATTTTGTCTAACCTCTGAGACTAGTTGACATTAAAAGGCTGATGTACCACCAAGTGTTGTGGGACTATGTGGAAACTAACTCCCATCTGATGCCGTTAGATGTGTATTTGGTGTAGCCACTTTCGGAGAACAAATGGGCAATATCTCGTAAACTTTTCTGTGATCAGCCGTTTTCCTTCTAGGTGTGTGCCCTGTAGAAACTTGTATATATACTTAAAGAGCCACGTACAATAATGTTTCTAGTCTTATTCATTATAGTGAAAAATGAAAGCAACCTAGATCAATAGAAGAAAAATATGCAGCAGTTAAAGGAATAAACTTGGTTTTCATATTTCAATGTGGATGAATTTCAAAAATAAATGTAAAAGATCAAATTTCAGAATGATACATGTGGTGTGCTATTTACATAACTTTTAAAACACGCAGAACAGTACTATATGATACATATAGACTATATATGTCATCAAACTATATATGACTGGACAGAATATACCAAGTTTGGAGAAGTGTGAGATAAAGTATAAAGGGGATTCAATAGTTTGCATAGGATTGGATTCCTGAAAAGTAAAGTATATGAGGCATATATGGCAAAATCTAAATGTTTATGAAATCTGGATGGTAGTTATGGGGTGCTGTGTTGTTAACTAAAGATTTGAAATACTTCATAATTGTAAAAAGTTAAATGTCTCATACGTCAATAAATCTCACACGTGTTTGTTTTGCAGCTGAACTGAATGTTATTGCTCCAATTATCTCAAACTTCTTCCTTGCATCATATGCATTGATCAATTTTTCAGTATTCCATGCATCACTTGCAAAATCTCCAGGTAATTTTACATTTTTAAAAAAGTTTATAAATATTATTTTTGATTTCAAAGAAAATAAAAGTATTGCCACATTTTAAAAGATATTATGTGTGGGATTAGTTCATTAATGCCAAGTCTGCCTTTATAGTTAATTCAAAGTAAGTCTTCAAAGATCTCTTTATCAGTAAGTTTACTGATAATATTGTTTGTCTTCAAAGCGTTTGGTAACATTAATCTCTAATTCTGATAACAATTTGAAAAATTGTTACTTTTTAAAAAACTAGTTTTTCAGTCTTTAGCTGATTTCTATTTTAGTTCTAAGAACATCATTATGATGTAGGTTACCTGTAAGAAAATGGTTTTAATATAGTGAATTCTGTAAAATTCTGACATAAGGGGTCTCTATCAACTGTAAATGTATGAGACTTTTCTTATAAACTGTGACTACCATTGCAAATCAGGAAAGGAACTGAAGGAACAAAAGCATTGTTCCTTTTAAAGATTTGAAAGTCTGAGAACAGGGAAGATAAAGTATGAGAACTTTGGACACAAACATTCTAGCATCAGGTTTTTACTTTAAATATATAAATTTTATTGAAATGATCTTTTAAAATAATTTTGCCTGTGGAACTACTTACCAATGAAAATTTAAAAACATGGTCTTCAACATTTTTTAAAGTGGGCTTCCTTCATAGTATGTGTTTCTGTAGTCAGCTCTTAGTTCTAGCAAGTTGATTATGTTTTTAATGATTTTAATGAACATTTTGTTTGAAATGTCTTATATATTCATTAGACTATGGATATGAGTCATCCTAGAACCAGAAAATAAAGCCTAGTTACTACTAAGGATTCAATTTGAAACCTTTTTTTTCTTTTTAAACCTTCTGTAGTTTTTAACATTCACCTAAGGTAGGTTGATTTACTCTTTTAGTGAAGAGTTTATTGAATACAGAACTAGTAGGATACAGTAATGTGGAAATAGATATTACCTTTTCATAGTCATCAAGAATTGTCAAATTCAATTGTGATCAATAATAGTCTTTGACTTCACTTTTTAGTATTATACGTAATGCTTAAAGTCCTCTCAGTGTGGCAGCCCTAAAGAATGTTATTTTTGAATACATATGTACCATTATATAAAGCAGATGAAGTATTTGCGTGACTTTTATTTATTTGTTATTGTTAGGATGGCGTCCTGCATTCAAATACTACAACATGTGGATATCACTTCTTGGAGCAATTCTTTGTTGCATAGTGATGTTTGTCATTAACTGGTGGGCTGCACTGCTAACATATGTGATAGTCCTTGGGCTGTATATTTATGTTACCTACAAAAAACCAGGTTAGTAGCCTTTTTTGTTTGTATCCCAAGCTAGAAAACATCTAGAAGTTGTTATTTTTCATTTTAAGCATCATCTTTTGTGTATTTGAAAGCTACTTTGTATGAAACCTAAAATACGTTATTTCCAAACTCTTAAAAGTTTTATTTTTTTCAAATACATGTAGTTTTAATAAAACAGTTACTTCGAGATTTTTTATCCTTACGATTTCCATTCTTACTCATAAATTAAATTGATCCTATTTGTAGAAAAAAATAAATGCATATAATTAACATTTTGCTGCACTCACTATATTTTAAAATTATCTTTTGAAAGGATCCAGTTACAGTACTGTAGTAGCTATATAGCCTAATAAGCTAGGCTATTTATATATATAACCTCCTGTGGTCTTAGAACTGTATTGAATAACATGGAGTTAACAACATATTGGAAGACATAGTGTCTTTCCCACTAGGATACTGTGTAGCAGGGGAAATTGGACAAACTTATTTTAACTGGGCAATGATTAGTGATTTCCTAGTATGTCATATTGATAACAGCTAAGTGTATCTCCATGTAAGATGATGATGCTAGAGTATGTTAGGATTGGTCCCAGAGTATGTTAGGATTGAGCGTTATAACCTGTGACACAAGAAAGACCTGATGAGAAAGTCTTCATTTGGGCTTAATAGAATAGATTGGGAAGAGATTACAAGAGTAGTTTCAGTAAGAATACATTTTGTAATCCAGATATAAAATGATGAGCTTTTAGATTAAAGTGGTAGCTCCAGAAATGAAATAAACCATTTTAGAAGAAATTATTTCTCTAACGTACCTATGAAGTCTGTAAATTAACAAATGTCTAAAATCGTTTGAAGTTCAAGTTGTTTATTCAATAAGAAATAAAATTTTCCTGTTCAAATAACCCAGACAGTTAAGTACTATAAACAAGTATTTCTTAACCATTAGAAATTTGCACATTTCCCTTTAGACCTTTGGCTATACAAACAATAATTTTAACATATTTATTTGTGAAACTCTTTTAGAGTTTCTGACAGCATGTCTGCAGCCCTATGTCAGTCTTTTCTAAATTATACTTTTTCTTTAAATGAATTATAGTTCAGATTATCAGTCTTAATATCTTGCTGTATATGTGAACTATTGAAAGTACAATAGTGTATTTCAGCAGTTGACTTTTTAAATGTGAAAGCATGTTTAATTCTCTGTGCCTCAGATTCGCTATTGATTGGTTGTTATTACTGATGTTAATGCTGCATGAACATTATCTTTCCACAGATGTGAATTGGGGATCCTCTACACAAGCCCTGACTTACCTGAATGCACTGCAGCATTCAATTCGTCTTACTGGAGTGGAAGACCACGTGAAAAACTTTAGGTATGTGATAAAGAAGGAAACATGGAAGCATTTTCTTTTTGCTGGCTAGTCAGTTCTTATTTTTCAGTGACATTTGCATGTGCATTTCACATTTTTAATTGGACTAGGGCAGTTTAATTATTCAAGAACAAAATTGTACAAAGAGAAAAATTAATATCTACCTTAAAAAATGTTATGAGGGTTTTGGAGTTTTCTCACTTGAAGACTTTTAAATGATGCGTATCATCAATTCAAAGTTTTATTTTCTCCATGGCCATTAAAGTTATGTAACTGTATGAGATTCATAAAGATTTTTTGACATGCCTTATTTTGTACATTACCAACACACTAAAATTGTTAGTTGTGTCTTATCAGTGATTAACTGGAAGCAACTTATAGTGACAAAGAATCAGTGCTTACACTAAAGAGCATTTATTACTATTTTCCTCAATAAATGACTTTAAGAATATATTACCTTTTTGGATGGGCATGGTGGCTCATGCCTGTAATCCTAGCACTTTGGGAGACTGAGGCTGGGGGATCACTTGAGGTCAAGAGTTCGAGACTAGCCTGGCCAACATGGTGAAACCCTGTCTCTACTAAAAATACAAAAATTAACCAGGCATGGTGGCGCATGCCTGTAGTCCCAGCTACTTGGGAGGCTGAGGCAAGAGAATGGCTTGAACCCAGGAGGCAGAAGTTGCAGTGAGCCAAGATCATGCCACTGCACTCCAGCCTGGGCGACAGAGTGAGACTCCGTCTCAAAAAAAAAACAAAAAAAGAATATATTATCTTTCTAATAGTTTATTAACCCTCAGTATAAACTTTCTTTAGTCATGAGTAATCCCTCCTTATTGGCTTCTGCATGATAAACACAAATCTTTCCTATGTTTAAAGAAATGCTGAAACATAGATAAGTGTCAAAAGAATTGCTCTACCCAGTCTCCCTCCCAGTCAAAGTAATTGTTAATTTTTTTGTTACTTTTTTGAATTCCCCTCTTCCTTTTTGCTAGAATAAAAAGTTCTCAGAGACCACACGCAGGTCTTCAGCTTTAGTGTAGACAGAAATGGAGAAGAAGGAATGAGAGCTCTGGGAGGAAAACTTTTCACTTCAGCATATTTTGGATAGTGATGTCAAAGATAACAGAAAATAGAAATTATTCTTTTTATGTAAAAAGTTGTATCCTAGAACTGAGAGTATGACCAAGAGTCTATGTTTATTTGCCATTAATTTAAAAAACAAACAAAAAAATCTGTTGCTTTGGCTCATTGTAGTAAAGGCAACATTTAAAAAAAATTATTTTTGGGCATGGTGGCTCATGCCTGCAGTCCCATCACTTGGGGAGCCTGAAGCAGAAGGATCGCTTGAGCTTAGGAGTTGGAGACCAGCAGTTTCAGACCAGGCTAGGCAACATAGTGAGATCTTGTCTTGACCAAAAATTTTAAAAATAGCCAAGTATGATGGTGCATACCTGTGGTCAGGAGACTGAGGCTGGAGGATTGCTTGAGTCTAGAAGTGTCTAGGCTATAGTAAGCCATGATTGCACCACTAAATGCTAACCTGGGCAATAGCGAGACCCTGTCTAAAAAAAAAAAAAATTAGCCCAATTTGGCTTTTTAATTTTTACGAGAATTATACGTGAATATTGTGTAAAAAGGAAAAGCTAGTCTGCCAGGTTTGTCATGAAAATCAGTAGTTGCCTGCTGCTCATATCCCTCTTTGTCTCACAACTACAGGTAACCATATTATTTACTTCATAAATATCATGCTTGTGTTGTTGCACAGTTGTCCCGTTACCCACAGGGGTTATGTTCCGGGACCCTCAGTGGATAGCTGGAACTGCAGAGAGTACTCAACTTCATTGTCATGGGTCAGAACACCTTTTTGTGGTTGTTGTTCATGTCTCCTATCCACAAAGTTAGTGCCTTTTCCATCTTAACTAAGCCCTTATTGCACATTACAGCTGCAACTCTTACAGTTTGAAGTACAGAAGCAAAACTAGCTTGAATTTCTTTTTCCTTCCTTATAATTTCGCAGTTAGAAGACTCATTTTCTTACTGTAGATTTTAGTAACCTCTGCATATGATTTTTTTTCTTTCCTTACTAAGAACTTTCACCTTTTCACTTAAAGGAAGCATTTTACAGTTTTTCTTGGCGTATTCAAATTGCCAGCATCACTACTCTTGTGCTTTGAGGGCATCATGAAGTAAAATAAGAGTTGCCTGAACACAGGCACTGCGATATGCAACAGTTGATCTGATAACCAGTACAGATATTGGGCAGGTAGTATCTGTAGCACGGAGACACTGGATAAAGGGAGAATTTATGTCCCAGGCCAGATGGAGCCGGATGTTGAGAAATTTCACCACACTACTCAGAGTGATGTATAATTTAAAACTTATGAATTGTGTGTTTATGGAATGTTCTATATTCTGAAACAATGGAAAACAAAGCTGCAGATAAGGGGGGACTACTGTACTGTTTGATTTTTAATTTTGGGTATTATCGACTGATAGACATCAGTCTACAGACTTCA
Organism: Colobus angolensis palliatus; assembly: GCF_000951035.1. NCBI lineage: Eukaryota > Metazoa > Chordata > Mammalia > Primates > Cercopithecidae > Colobus > Colobus angolensis. Next base: position 2,037,559 of record NW_012115222.1, read on the forward strand.
TCTACATATGCCTACCACATGCATGCATCCTTACCTTTATACCCCATCCTCCCAGTATGTTTTATATCATGATTTTGATTATATCAATCATATTTGATATTTCTATTTCTATTTTTAAGACTTTTAAACCTGCTGTAACAGCTGAGCCATGTAGTAAATTACTGTTTTTTCTTTGCTACATAGCTTTTTTGTTTCCCCAAAAGTAATAATTTTTCTTCTTACTTAACTATATTCATCACTGTCTTAACCTTCACCAAACTTGCTGAACGATTTTTGTTGTCTTCACCTTGTAGTCTCTTACTGTTTACTGTTTCTTTAATTTTTGGGATTTAGCCTTGTCTGAAATGAAGTATCTCTAATACTTGGCCAGGGAAGTTCGGCATTGGTGAGTGGAGCTTGTCAGTTGAAATCCTTAATGTGGATTAATGTGGCTTTGCTGGAAAGAAAGGCTTTCTTTTTGATCTGATTAGATTTTCCAGAAAAGATTCTTTTAATCTTCTGCTTGTGGGTAGAGCATTCTGGGAGCCAAGTGGAGAAAGGAGCTTAAAGGTTTCAGGGTTCACTATATACATGTTCTTTAAACTCTCCTATTAAAAGTAGCTTACTTCTGCCCCCAGCTGTTGCTGGTGACTCCCAGACCAGGGGCTCTCTCCAGCAAATAAGCCCCAGCTTAGTAGGGTTGGGAAGGGACAGGGACAGTGACCTATCACAGTGATGGAAATGATTTAGATCCATCTAGTTACTTCTTGTGTAAACTTTTACTTTCTGTAACACAGTGTTCTGCCATGTCCAGAGGGACCTACTGTTCCTAACTCCTAGGCATTTTGGTGATTTTTAGATGTAAAATCAGGTAGTTTCATAGCTTTCTCATGTGCTTTTCAGATTTCATTTTTTCCTGATTTGTCAAATCCTTTACTTTTCTTCCAGTTGCTTTCTAGCTTTCAATATTTCAATGCACTTGTGCTCTAGATATTTTTGTGGTTTGTGACTTTAAAAAAATCTCTATGTCATGGAGAGCTTTGAGAAAGGAGATAAGGCAGATGTGCACTCTGCTGCTGTTACTCAAAGTCATCCCTAATAAACTTTGTACTGTACCATTTTTGGTATGATAAAACTGTACCAAATTACATCTTTGTGGTTTATTATTTAGTAGAGGTAGGGGCTACAAGTTAATTTCTCACAATAACGGATTCTGTTAGTTAGGGTATGGGTTAAACTACTGTAACAAAAAGACTGAAAAATACAGTGGCTCAAACAAGAGACACATTGGTGTCACATGCTTCTCCAGAAGTAGAGAGATGGTTCGTGACAGGTAAGCAGATTTGCTATACTTTGGTCACTCAGGACCCACATTCCTTATCAGTCATTCCCTAGCTGTTTTTGTTCATGTGGTCAGAGTCATCACCGCATCCATAGTCTAGCTTTCTGGAAAGGGGGAAGAATGTATGGAGGCAGCATAGCTTCCTTTTTTAAAGGACATGCCCTGGAAATAGGAACATACTTACGGGCTCTAAGTTAGTCATTGGGCCACATGTAGCTCCTAGGAAGACTAGGAAATATGCTATCTGGCTAAGGAGTTATGTAACTTGCTAAAGCTCAGAAAGCCTGGAGCATGATTTCATGTTTGATTGCCTCAAAGCAACTCTCCCAGACAGAATTGCTTTACCAGCTCATTTGCTAAAATTCTAAGTAAGATGGTATTTTTTGAAAAGTTGTTATTTAGGTTTTCATGCTTATTTTAAGGACTCCTCTAAAAATTAATGTTTAAGTCAGAAATTGTAGTCTGCAGTTCACTTTCTATTATAGTTTATTTTGATTATATAAATCCTTGTCTTAAAGAATTTTTGCCAACCTGTTTGGACCTACCAAATGGAGACCTGTATATTTTTTTCATTAAATATCAGTGATTTCCGTTTCTAGTCAGTGAAAATCAAGAGTTACAAATATATGAAAGGCATGCCACTGTCTCACATTTGCAAAGGCAATTGAATTCAGTTTTGGCTTTCATCATTGATAGCTAGAATTAAAATTTCTAGTTCAAGTAGAAATCTTTTTTTCACCATAGGTGATTTTACTCACGTGACAACAGTGATTAATGTTAAGCTAGATTAGAGAGGGCTGATACCATGAAGTAGTAGTAATTATGAAGTGATCAAGCTGAGAAGGAAAGTGACCTGTTTGTACATGAAGGCAAAGCTGTGCTTGCAGGAAGTTTTGCAAACTCTGTGAAAGAATTATTAATAGAATATTTATTACCTTTAGAAAATGAAAAATTGTTACATATTTGAAGGCAAAGCTGTGCTCGCAGGAAGTTTCGCAAACTCTGTGAAAGAATTATTAATAGAGTATTTATTACCTTCAGAAAATGAAAAATTGTTACGTATTTTTTTAACTAGCATGATAATTTCTTTCTGTAATACCTACCAGAATCTTGATGTATAATATTGCTTGTTATTGTAGAGGGACATTTGGCATGATGTTTGTTCCACGATTTTGTTTCTGCATTTCTCATGTACCATGAAGTCCAGGTTAAAAATACTATTTTTGAGGATCCTGTGGCCTGCGTTTTAAGGACAGTTGAATACAGAAAGCTTCTTAGAGAAACAACTTAAAATCATGTTCTTGTTGCCAGAAACACAAATTTATCTAAATTTGTCTTTTCATCTTAAATTAGGCCACAGTGTCTTGTTATGACAGGTGCTCCAAACTCACGTCCAGCTTTACTTCATCTTGTTCATGATTTCACAAAAAATGTTGGTTTGATGATCTGTGGCCATGTACATATGGTAAGTATCAATTTTGTTTTCTTTTTCAAGTTTTTTAAAGTTTTATTTTGGGTTCAGGGATACATGTGCAGGTTTGTTATATAGCTAAACACAGGGGTTTGGTGTACAGATTGTTTTGTTACCCAGGTAATAAGCATAGCACCCTGTAGATAATTTTTTGATCCTCCCCCTCCTCCCATCCAGTAGCCCCCAGTGTCTGTTTTTCCCTCCTTTGTATCTTTATGTACTTAATGTTTAACTCCCACTTATAAGAGTGAACATGGGGTATTTTGTTTTGTGTTCCTGTGTTAGTTTACTTAGGATTATAGCTTCTAGCTGCAGCCATGTTTCTGGAAAGGAAGTGGTCTCATTCTTTTTTATGGCTGCATAATATTCCATGGTATATATGTACCACATTTTCTTTATCCAGTCTACCATTGATGGGCATTCAGGGTGATTCCATGTCTTTGCTATTGTGAATGGTGCTGCGATGAACATGTACATGAATGTGTCTTTATGGTAAAACAATTCATGTTCCTTTGGAGATATGCCCAATAATGGGATTGCTGAGTCGAATGATAGTTCTGCTTTGAGCTCTTTGAGAAAGCCAAACTGTTTTCCACAGTGGCTGAAGTATAATTTACATTCCCACCAACAGTGTATAAGTGTTTTCTTTTCTCTGCAACCTCACCAGCATCTGTGGTTTTTTTTTTTTTTTTTGACTTAATAATTGCCATTCTGACAGGTGTGAAATAATTTTTTTATACTAAAATATTTTTATGCTGTATATAATTTGTAATTTATAGGGCTTTCTAGATTGGAAATAATTTGACAAACAAACCGGTTTTTTTTTTTTTTTCAGGTAGTTTTTTTTTTCAAAATATTTTTGCCCTTAAATGGTCTCAAAGTAGCATTTTGGAACAGATACTGAATTTTGAGCTCTCAATGTTTTTCTTATTCATTATGAGTAGATTTTAACAAACTGTGTTGTCCTTATAGAGTGGTTTGGCTTTTTGATACTTATGAAGTCAAAATTCACTGTTATTTTTCTCATTAATATGTCTGAAACTGGGCCCCTTCCTTATACCTTATACAAAAATTAAGATGGATTAAAGACTTAAACGTAAGACCTAAAACCATAGAAACTCTAGAAGAAAACCTAGTCAGTAACATTCAGGACAAAGGCATGAGCAAAGACTTCATGACTAAAACACCAAAAGGAATGGCAACAGAAGCCAAAATTGATAAATGGGATCTTATTAAAGTAAAGAGCTTCTGCACAGCAAAAGAAACTATCATCAAAGTGAACAGGCAGCCTACAGAATGGGAGAAAATTTTTGCAATCTACCGAACTGACAAAGGGCTAATATCCAGAATCTACAAGGAACTTAAACAAATTTACAAGAAAAAAACTACCCCGTCAAAAAGTGGGCAAAGGATCTGAACGACACTTTTCAAAAGAAGACATTTATATGGCCAACAAACATATGAAAAAAATCTCATCAGAGAGAAATGCAAATCAAAACTACAGTGAGATACCATCTCACACCAGTTAGAATGGTGATCATTAAAAAGTCAGGAAACAACAGATGCTGGAGAAGATGTGGAGAAATAGGATTGCTTTTACACTGTTAGTGGGAGTTCAAATTAGTTCAATCATTGTGGAAGACAGCATGGCGATTCCTCGAGGATCTAGAACCAGAAATACCATTTGAGCCAGCAATCCCATTACTGGGTATATACCCAAAGGATTATAAATCATTCTTCTATTAAGACACATGCACATGTGTGTTTACTGCGGCATTGTTGACAACAGCAAAGACTTGGAACCAACCTAAATGCCCATTAGTGATAAACTGGATAAAGAAAATGTAGCACATATACACCATGGAATACTGTGCAGCCATAAAAAAGGATGAGTTCATGTCCTTTGCCAGGGACATGGATGAAGCTGGGAACCATCATTTTCAGCAAACTAACCCAAGAACAGAAAACCAAATACTGCATGTTCTCACTCATAAATGGGAGTTGAACAATGAGAACACATGGACACAGGGAGGGGACCATCATACAGCAGGACCTGTCAGGAGGTAGGGGTGTTTGGGGAGGGATAGCATTAGGAGAAATACCTAATGTAGATGACAGGTTGATGGGTGCAGCAAACCACCATGGCATGTATATACCTATGTAACAAACTTGCACATTCTGCACATGTATTGCAGAACTTGTGTGTGTGTGTTTTATAAAGTCCCAAGAACACTTGGGAACATTTACTTAACAGAAAAAAAAAAATGGGGGTTGGAAAAAATAGGCAAATTGTGATAAATATCTTCAGGGGGAAGTAGTATCTCTGGTATGTAAGAAGAGCAAAATGAATGCTGAATTTCTAAGTTCAAACACTTAGTTGCCAATTCTTTTTTGTTTTAGCCAGAAGAGAACTATTAAAAATAACGAACCTTTTTTAATCCGAAAGTAGTTTTTAGTTTTTTGACATTGTGGTTATTAAGAACAGACTGGATGATGGCTTACCTGTGCTGCATAAGAAATAGGGGTATTTGTTGGATTAGCTTCTCTCCCAAGTTCTGTTCTTCATCTTGCTTTGGTTCTAGAAGTGTGTGTTGTATACCTCATGTCTCATCCCCAGCTGGTTGTTCTGCTTATACAATGGCAAAGTCAAAGGGCGTGTGTGTGTGTGTGTGTGTGTGTCTAGGGTGGTGGAAGGATTCTTGGAGACACTGACTCCACTTGGGACTTGTGGAGTTTTCTAGTTTGTCTCTGAGCTGATCAGCTAAATCAAGGCTTGAGCATAAGACGTTTACAAATGAGACAATTTCCCTACTACAAAAGGTAAATTATATTTTTACTTATTTACATTTAGGGTGTGTTCTCTTAAGCTTATTTTTAGATTTTTGTTTTATATATTTGTGTATAAAACATTTTGTGTATTGCTTACAAGGATCAAAATAGAGTTATGAGTTAACAAAGCTCATTTAGTTTCTCCTGTTATTTCATCCTTTAACAGAATTTTGAAGAAAAATGCATTAATATTATATAGCTCACTTTGATTTTCAGTGATATTCTCAAGTTAGAATTAATAACACAGACATTTGGGAGTAACGAAAATCAAACTAGGGAAACTTTCTGTAGAAAAATAGAAGGTGGTTATTTTACTCTGTATAATACAAGCTCTTCATTTTCAATAGCTTCTAACCTCTTTCATTTACTTAGAATGGAAACTTAATTTATTTTTAAGTCTGTGTTTCTTCTTTCTACTGGCGTCCTTGTGCCTTAGCTATTCCATCAACTCTACTTTTTTGTAATCTTATGTATTAAAAAGACTACATGAAAATAAAATGCTATTATTATACTTCTTCCGCCCCTACATTTAGTCACCTGTTTCAAGCCAGTATAACAGGATGAATGGTTTATGTAAATGTGAATTAGATTACTTTTTAATTAAATATACTATTAATATTTTTATTCAAAGGGTCCTCGAAGACAAGCCATGAAAGAGATGTCCATTGATCAAGCCAAATATCAGCGATGGCTTATTAAGAACAAAATGAAGGCATTTTATGCTCCAGTACATGCAGATGACTTGAGAGAAGGTGCCCAGTATTTGATGCAGGTAACTTTGTTAATGCTTTTCAAATGCCTACATTTTAGATTTGTATAAGCTTTTTAAAACTTTTTAATTCTAGATTTCATAGATTTCGTTCTTCATACTAATACAAATGATAAATCTTTTTTTTGTGTCTTTATTAAAGTAAACTACTTTGAGTCGCCTGGCTAGTTTGATCAGTAGAGCATGAGACACTGAAAGTAAACTACTAGGATATGTATAATTCAGAATTAAAGGGACCGTAGAAATATTGTGTTGTTCTGTGTTAACTGTGTAATTGTGGAGCTACTTTGTTAAAGTAGAGGTGGGAGACTCAGAGTATTGTCTTCTGATCCCTTTTTGTTGTGTGTTTCTTAGAACTTGGTAAGCACAGGGTTAAGAATAGCCAAGGCAATCCAGGAAGAACGGACAGGGTAGGCTTGCTTGATAGGAAAGAAAGCCCTGTCAAAAAAATGTAGTAATCAAGACATTGTGGTGTTGAATATAGCGATAGACAGTTAGATGAATGGCACAAAATACCAGAAACTTAACGTACATGACAGAGGTGCTATTGAAAGCATGGGCCAGAATAATTCATTATTTACGTGAAGAAAAGACTGGATCCTTACGAAAACCACACAAAACACATCTCCAGATGGATTAAACACCTAAATTTAAAACGCCAGTTTGTTTTGTTTATAGAAAAAAATTCTAAAACAATTTTATGACCTTGAGCTAGGGAAGAGTGAGGCACCAAAAGTTGAGTTCCGTAGTTTTGTAGTTTAAAATTTTGAGATTCTAAAGAAAACATGAAAATAAGAAAAGGAAGCAGAGACCAAGGGAAGATAGTGATCCTGACATGTAATCAACAAAAGATACGGTCCAGAATACAGACAGAAATACTATGTCAGTAACAAAAAAAAAAGCAAAATATATGTACAGAGAGGAAAACTAAATGACAGAAATAAAAATTAAAAGCACAATATACTCTTATTCCATATCCGTTAGACTGACCCCAAATTAAGTCTGCCAATACAGAGGGTTAGAAGTGGCATAGAGCAAGCTGGTCCAACTCGCGGACTACATGTGGCCCAGGATGGCTTTGAATGTGGCCTAACCCAAATTCATAAATTTTCTTAAAACATTATGAGCTATTTTTGTGATTTTTTTTTTTTAAGCTCATCAGCTATCATTAGTGTTAGTATATTCTGTGTGTGGCCCAAGACAATTATTCCAGTGTGGCCCAGAGAAGCCAAAAGATTGGACACCCCTGAAATAGAGCAACTGGAAATCTTTGCACTGCTGTGGTAATGTAGATTGGACAACAACGCTGTCCAAAATAGGAAAGCAACCTGGCAAAATGTCCTGCAAATTTGGTTTGAATATTCTAGGACGCTCTGTTCTTACGTGTGCATCTCACAGGAACTTTTGCACATGTGAAGAAGGCTATATGAAACTTCAGGCCGGGCGCAGTGGCACACTCCTGTAATCTCAGCACTTTGGGAGGCTGAGACAGGTGGATCACCTGAGGTCAGCAGTTCAAGACCAGCCTGGCCAACATGGTGAAACCCTGTCTCTACTAAAAATACAAAACTTAGTCAGTTGTGGTGGCACACACCTGTAATCTCAGCTACCTGGGAGGCTGAGGCAAGAGAATCTCTTGAACCCCCGAGACAGAGGTTGCAGTGCGCCGAGATCACGCCAGCGCATTCCAGTCTGGGTGACAGAGCGAGACCCCATCTCAAAAAAAAAAAAAAGAAACTTCATGGCAACATCGTTTGTAATTGTGAAAAAGAATTGGAAGTAACAACCATCAATCACAGAAATGAAAACAGTACAGATGTATGGTAGAATTCTATGCAGTGGTGAAGGGGAGCTATCAACATGGATATACCTCAGTAACAGTGCTTAGGAAAAAAAAAATAGCAAGTTTTAAAAAGTATAGGAACAATATGAAGATTTAAATATTTAAAAAAGTAGTAAATTTTATATGTATGAATTCCTAAATGATAGAATACATAGTAAAAATGCAAAGAGAACGTGAAGAACATTGGAGGCTTTACTGTGTTTCTATTGTTTCTTAATGGGGTGGTAGATATATGAGTGTTTATTACTTTATATTTTATTCCTTTTTGTATGTGGAATATTGAAATAGGTAGAATGCTACACTGGGTCATATGGTTATTTCTAGTAGGTAAATCTTGTTTCCTTCATATAATTTATAGGAACATTCTGATAACCAATGTATAGAAGCAATACATTTTAGGAAGGAAATAAATGAAAATTTTTCTTTAGAGCAGTGGTTGTTAAACTTCAGCATGCGTCAGAATCATCTAGTAGACTTGTTAAAACACAGATCGTTAGACCCCACCCCAGAGTGAATCAGATCTGGGGTGAGGGCCCAGCGTTTGCACTTCCAAGAGAATTTGAGGTGATACGGCTAATTTGGTTCAGGGACTATACTTTAAGAATCACTGCTCTAGGAAGTCTCAGTGGTATAAATGATTCTTTTGTAAATTTGGCAGGAGCTAGAATTCATCCTCCAAATTACTCTCATCCGCCTAATATATTTACTGCAGTGGGCCATGACAACTGTATCAGTGTGGGGCAAAGTTGTAGGATAAATAGAAGAATATTGTTCTGAGAAAGATACTTAGGAGACTGACTTTCTAGCAGAGCTGTCTGAGGAACTGTATGAAATATTATTACAAATAGGTGCCGGTTGCCTCTGTAGAACTAGTAACTGAAATTTTTAGTGTAAGTTGCCGCTGAGAGTATTTCTCTTTCCTTTCTACCGTTGGGAAACCTGTTACACAAAGTGTCAGATGTCTTTTAGTTGTTTATTACCTTGGTCAAAAGAATTTTTTACATTAATTTGTTTGTACAGTGACTTTTAGTATAGTTGTAGAGCTGCTGTTTTTAAATGTTATTTGTTTTACTGGACTTACCCTCAATTTTTCTCTGTCCCCTCATCTTTCTGGTTACTAATTATAATCTTAAGCATCTATTTATCATTAAACCTGTGTGTAAGTATCCAGCTTCCACAACAAAACTTTTTTTTTTTTGAGACAGTGTCTCACTCTGTCTCCCAGGCTAGAGTGCAGTAGCTGTAGCTGACTGCAACCTCGACCTCCTGGGCTCAAGTGATCCTTCCACCTCAGCCTCCTGAGTAGCTGGGACCATAGGCATGCACTACCATGCCTGACTGGTTTTTGTAGTTTTTGTAGAGATAAGGTTTCACCATGTTGCTCAGCCTGGTCTTGAACTCTGAGCTTGAGCAATCCTCCTGTCTCAGCCTCTCACAGTGCTTGGATTATAGACGGGAGCATCCATGCCCAGCCTAAGACTTCACTATTTTAAAGAAGAGACAATCTTATCACTAAATAGCTTGCTTAAAGACCTCTTTAAGCAAAGGACATTAGCACTGCTAATTTTCTTGTTTTGTGTGTTTGTAATTTCCTTGTCCCTTTAAATTTTTTGTAACGCAATAGCCACCTGATTATCAACTCAGTTTTAAACCTTCATATTTAAATAGCAAAACTAAATACATTTTTTTTGTCGCAAATTTTGACTTAAGATGCACAGAAAACTGCTAAAGATTTGAAGAAATAACACAGTGGGAATGTTTGAAACTAGTGTAATAAGCTTCAAATGACTGCATTTTGCTAAATAAGTTTCAATTATGTAATCCATGAAGAACTCCTTTCCTATCACATAGTAAAGAAGTGTGTTCTGGAGAAGACATATTTTCAGTAGTAAATTACTCCATTGATAAACATATTGTTATTTGGACACTGAAAACATTACCTCTGACTGAATAGCTACTTTGATTGGAATCTGCAAAGGATTTAGGGATGAGAGTGATACATATGAAGTTTCAGTCATTCAAGGGAAAGTTATTGCAATAACAAAATTGAAAATATAAGTACACAGAGTACAGCAAGATGTTATTGTTAACTTTATAAAAATAAAACCTTTCAATTATTACAGGATTGTAACAAATTTCTGTGAGTGACCTGACAGTATTTTGTACCATTAAGAAGGTCCTGGTTATCTTATGGCTTAGTTCTTTAAAAAGCTGTCAGCCTAAAGATATTCTTGGTTTTCTTTTACTCCCCAATTCCTTCCCTGCCCCCAATTAAAAATATGCTGTGTGGTTAAGATAGTTTTAAAAAACTAAAATGAATATTTTTATCTGCCTCTTCAAGTCAAAGGTGCTTTCAGTATTGAATGGGGGGAAAATTTACTTCTTGAAAGAAGTCTGTACATGGATGGAACACTTTGAAAACAGATGTAAGCTTTACAGAGTTAGGGATATTTCTTCTGTCCTAATTATCCCAAGTAGCAGTTCAACACTTGATAAATATTTGAATTAATTTTTTTTCAAAAAATGATATAAGTATGTCACAATCCTATGTGACCTCACAGTATATATACAAATTTAATCAGTGACATGAATCATGAGAGCAAAACCCATAAAACTCTTAGAAGAAAACATAGCAATAAGACTTCATGGCATTGGATTTGTTAGTGAATTCTTAGATATGACACCAGAAGCATGAGCAACAAAAGGGACAGATAAAAAAGATTCATTGCGGTGTTGTTCACAATAGCCAAAAGATAAAAGTGTCTCCCAACAGATGAATGGATAAACAAATGTGGGGTGTGTGTGTGTGTGTGTGTATGTGTGTGTTGTGTGTATGTAAAATGAAATATTATTCAGCCATAAAAAGGAACGAAGTTCTACAACATGGATTAACTTTGAAGACATTATGCCAAGGACGCATACTGTTATTTCACTCATACAATGTCTAGAATAGGCAGATTCATAGAGACAGAAGTGGATATTACCAAGGGGTGGAGGGAGAAGGGGATGGGTAATTATTACTTAATGGTTATAGAATTTCTGTTTGGGGTGATGAAAAATGTTTAGAAATAGATAGCATATTATATAACATAGATGTATAAGAAATAGATATATATAAGATCTATAACATAGATATATAAGAAATAGATATATAAGAAATAGATGATTATATAACATTGCAAATATAATTAATACTATTGAATTGTACATTTAAAAATGGTTAAAATGACAATTTTTTATTTCTCTTTTTCTACAATAAAATACTAAAACGTGTGTGCACACCATCTTGGAAACAGAATTTTCTGATGTGTTTAGAAATCTTAGATTGAGTGGATTTGGGGGAATACTTTGGCCCTCTGTGTCTGCAGGTTTACATCTACAGATTCAACCAACTATGGCTTAAAATTATTTGAAAAAATAATAATACAACAATAAAAATAATACAAATTTAAAAATACAGTATAACTATATTGTATTAGCTATTATGAGTAATCTTGAGATGATTTAAAGAATAAGCGGAGATATATGTAGGTTATATGCAAATACTATGCCATTTTATATAAAGGGCTTGAGCATTTGCAGATTTTGGTATCCAGGAAGGGCTGAAGGGAGACCCCGAAATTGATTCCCTATTGTTAAACATACTGAGTTGCAAATCCTGATGAGGTTACAAGAAAAACTGATGGAACAACTGAGGAAGGAAATTAGCCAAATGTCAGCGAAAACTTTTGCATGATTGGTAGAATAAACTCAGATTTTAGTATTGATGTGATTCAGAACTGCATTCATTTGGACTTTTGTTTGTAGTTTTTAATGGCTGTTATCAAAATGTATAAATGAGAATACCACTGTATTATAATTTTTAAAATTCTATTTCTCTTAGTAAAAATATGAAAATTTTGGTAGATCCTAAAAGTACAAAAATGTACATTTAGAACTTTTCAAGTATTTTATTTTTAAATTATATTTTTGTGTATGTTTACTTGTATGTAATATCAGTGGAGCAGTATATGTAATTTATAAGTAAATATGCATATATGCAATGCTGAAGAATTTTTGCTAAGAGTGTCTATAGAAGCTGTCAATTTGGAGGGCAGTTTTATCACTTCAGAAAATATTTTGTTGAAAATAATATATCTGTAAAGTTATATTGACCCTATATTTTAGGCTGCTGGTCTTGGTCGTATGAAGCCAAACACACTTGTCCTTGGATTTAAGAAAGATTGGTTGCAAGCAGATATGAGGGATGTGGATATGTATATAAACTTATTTCAGTAAGTATCTTTTTAATTCAATAATGTAGTTCATTTAGAAAATGTTAATTTTGAAAGCTTGCCCTAATTTTTGGAGCTTGTTTCTCATGTCTCTTCTAATGGAAATATAAGAACAAAAAGAATCACACAAATCATCTGGGTTTTAAATTGATAATCTATTAACAATTTTTTATTGATCTTTGTCTCTTTACATACATGCATATATATATATATACACACACACACACATACCTATGTATGTATATGTATACATGTATACACTCTGGCTTCTCATTTAAGTTTGTAAACTTTTTCCTATCCCTACAGCTGTTGCTGAGCAGAGTTCCCGAATGTCAGACCCATCACTTCCTAAACTATGTCGTTATAATTGCTGAGGAAGGGTGTTTCATCCCTGTTTAGGCTTGTTCCCCTTCCAAACAAATTTTGCAGTTAATCATTTGGTTCATTCATTAAGTTATTTACATTTATTTTATTTAAATGTACTTACATGTTTTATTTTTCTACCATCTTGAAGAGTTAAGTTTGAGTTCACTGTAACTTCTGTTTTTTGGGTTGTCTAGTGCAGCAGTCCCCCAACCTTTCTGGCACCAGGAACCAGTTTCATGGAAAACGATTTTTCCACAGACATGGGTAGTGGTGGGAGCTGTGGTTTCAGAATGATTCAAGCGCATTACATTTATTGTGGACTTTATTATTACCTAGTCACCATAATGTAGACTCAGTGGGAGTCCTGAGCTTGTTTTTCTGCAACTAGATAGTCCCATCTGGGGGTGATGGGAGACAATTGAGGATCATCAGGCATTAAATTTTCCTAAGGAGCGCACAGCTTAGATTCCTCACGTGTGCAGTTCATAAAAGGGTTTTCACTCCTTTGAGAATCTGGTGCCGCTACAGATCTGACAGGGGGTGTACCTCAGGTGGTAATGCTCACCTGCCCATGGCTCACCTTCTGCGTAGCCTGCCCAGTTCCTAACAGGCCCCACCCACCACTGGTTCATGACCCCACCCACCACTGGTCCATGACGCGGGGATTGGGGACCCCTGGTCTAGTGTGTTCTTTTTTATTCTTTTGCTACTTTGTCTTTCTGGTTGTATTCTGTTTGTGGATTTTTGTGGATGTGTCTGTTGAATGTAATCTACCACATGCTTTTTGAAACCGAGTTATTTAATAAAAAGAATAAAACCTTTTTTTTGTTTTGTTTTTGCCAGATTTTCTTCTTAATCTTGAAAAGTACTTGTTTTCCTACTATTCTAAGATTTGCCTAACCTGTTTATCTTGTTTATACTGAAGATAAGCATTCCCTCTCCACTATGCCATACTTGATTTGAGGAGGTTTTTTTCTCATCCTAGGCACTGATGAGATAGAACTGTCCACTTCTTATAATTGTCCTTTAAAACAAACAAAACACTTTTATTTACAAAGTAGCTTTAAGATTAAAGTTTAAGTCCTATCTTCTCTATGAATTTTGATCTGATCACCATTTTTTCTCACTGGAGTCACTTCCTTGCTGGAACTCCTGTTGTATCTTTGGCTATAACTGCATATATTTGCCTGTCTCACATGTGATGGTTTTATTAGTGACATTTGAAAAGTGTTTGAGGAAGCAGCTGGATCTCATACTCTACTTTTTAAAGGACCTCTTTATATGGATTAGTAATATATATGATAAACAAGATTTACCAACTAATTGTTAAATGCTTTTTGTAAAATTAAAACTCTGCTGATTTGTTGCATGTTGTCACTACTGTTGAGCTTTGGTTTTATTAACTTTTTTGTAAGCAAAACCTCGTGGCTTTCTAATTCTGTATTCTGTATATATAGGGATTAGGGACAGAAAGATTAATGTGGTCCATGAGCCATGAAACCCATGAGCCGTGGGCTATGCTTTTTCTCTCTCAAGACCTAAGAGCAGTGAGATGAAGTAATTATCCTAAAAAATAGAAAAAGTGACATTTTTTACAAATTATTTCATATGCCTGTCACATTATTAGGTGTAGTTGCTCATAATGGAACACTGGAAGGGATCTTTCTGACTCTGACCTTCTAGGAGTTAAAGTGAGTGAGTGTTCTGAAAAGTTGAGTATTACTCTGAACATGCCTGTACATCAGGCAGCAGTTAAAGGATAGGTGAAATACTACTTTCTGATTTTAGAACCATGTAAAGTAATAGCAGTTTCGAAGCAGTGACACTGCTCATTCTTTATCTTGTTTACTTCCACTGATGTTTTAGCTGTAATTTTTAAATACCTTGTGCAATTTAGGTATGCTTTATATGTTGTTTTTATTAGTAGTATATAAGATCTGAAGCTGCAAATCAATTTTTATAGCTTGTAACAAAAACATTTATTCATTTTAATCAACAGTAAACTTGGGGAGCTATCTTCCCTAGCTTTAAAGAAATTGATTTTGATTTAGTCCATTAACCAATTTTTCAAATACCTGTAGTTATTTTTTCCTCTAGTATTAATGAGATCTTTCAAGATACAGCTGAGAAAGATTAATTCCTTAAATTCCTTAAACTCTGTTTTGCTTCTCTCAAAAACCATATCCATCTATCCATGCATCTACCTGTCTATATCATCTATCATATATCCATCCATTTAATATTGCCTATTAAATTTCTTTCTCCAGTGACTTTTTAAACTTTAGTTAGCTCATCTTAGGAATGTGGCCAGATTGTCTCTCCATGATTTAAAAACAAAAGACCTTTTATAACCATATATTATATCCTGAACACATTCTTCCATTTGTCAGAGTAATAATTTGACCATTTTATTGGATTTTAGCCTTTTTAATTTCATATCGCTATATCTTAATATATCGTTTTTAATATGTCTACAGTGAATACTTATTACTTGTGCAATGAAAAATAATAATTAAAGATGAAAGTTAAGCCTGTTACCACTTTCAGAGAACAACATGATGCTTCAAAATTTAAAATTAATTCAGTAGATTTGAGAAAAACTTGGATTAAAATGAAGATTTATGCTCATAACTGAGATTGCAGGGTTTAAGTCTGGTTTTAAAACTGTGTTTGAAATTTTAATGTATTTTCTGTGTGTATAGAATGCTCTCAGTTGTGTTTTTAAAAATGAAAGGGATTATGCCTGTAATCCCAGCACTTTGGGAGGATGAGGCAGGTGGATCACAAGGTCAGGAGTCTGGCCAATGTGGTGAAACCCCATTTCTACTAAAAATACAAAAATTAGCCGGGCGTGGTGGTACACGTTGGTACTCCCAGCTACTTGGGAGGCTGAGGCAGGACAATTGCTTGAACACAGGAGGCAGAGGTTGTAGTGAGCCTTGATCACGCCACTGCACTCCAGCCCGGTTGACTGAGCGAGACTCTGTCTCAAAAAAAAAAAAAAAAAAAAAGGAGAGGTTATTTGCAGATGTATGTAAAATCTTTGAACCACTGTTCAAATCAGTTTTGTAAAAATTTAAAAATTATGTTAAAATTCCCTCAGTCTTTTCAAAAAGAATTTCTTCATATCCTGGAACCTGCTATCATTCGCAGTAGCATGTAGGTTTTTGTGTGTGTGTCTTCATGTATTTCTCTTGGTTTTAATGGTATAAGCCCAAATATAAATATAGCGTGATTCTGAAAGTAGTTTTTCTATAATTTAACTTAGAAGGATAAAAATACTGCTGCTACTTTAAACCACTGCTGTAGGTATAATGTCAGTACTGCAAAGATCTGAAAAGTAGTTTTCAAGGGTATTACAGAAGAGAATGTTGTGGGATTTGAAACTAACATACATATCTCAACAAGCGATTTAGTGATTTTCAAAGCATGTTTTAAAAATCAGACATTTAAAGCTGAAAGTAATTTTAGAGATCATCTACTATTATCTTTATTTTATAGAGGATAACACAAATTTTTGTGTTTTTTTGTTGTTTTTGTTTGTTTTTTTGTTTTTAGTGATGCCTTTGACATACAATATGGAGTAGTGGTTATTCGCCTAAAAGAAGGTCTGGATATATCTCATCTTCAAGGACAAGGTAAATTTTGCTTGAAATAAGTTTTTTATTAAAAAAGAAACCACTTTGTTAGAAAATTATATTCTCATGAACTCTTCATTACTTTTAATAATTATGTGTCATGGACTTATTATATGGCATTTTCAGATCACATCTGTTTGGCTCCACTGAAGTTTGTTTTCTCTTTGAACCAGCCTGGATGATGGTTAGTGATTATTACTGGAGAGAATAAAATTCAATCCAAAGGATAAGCTTAGGAGAGGCAGACATTAGTTAGGTTTGTCTGTTGGCCAGGTTTTTTAAAGACATAAGTAACATAGCCTGAGGAAAAATTTTTAAATGACCACTAAATCATTAGACATTTTCATATTTGTAAAAGTATGCTTTATACAGAGTCATATTGATAGAAGCCTAAACTTTGTCATAATGTTTTCTATCTTCAGCAGACCTAATGAATTTTTTTAAAAACATTTTTTAATTTAAAAATATTTATAGATTCACAAGAAATTGCAAAAAAATAGTAGAGAGGTCCTCTGTACCCTTCATCCAGTTTCCCCCAATGGTAATATCTTGCCTTATCCTAAGGTACTGTATCCAAGCCAAGAAATTGACATGGGAACAATCCACGGACCTTTTTCATATTTCAGCAGTTTTACAACTCGTGTGTGGTTGTGTAGTTGTGTGCAACTTATGTGTTCATTTGTGTAACCACCATTGCAATAAGGATACAGAACTGTTCTGTCACTACAGACGTCTCCCTGTGTGTTCCCCCTTTCTACGTACTTTTCTTGTCTCCCATCATTACTGTACAATTTTGACATGTCAGGAATGGTATGTAAATAATATAGTGTGTAACTTTTAAAGCATTTTTGGAAGTGAAGATTAAAGCCTAAGTAAGGTATAATTACTACTTTTGCCAACTTTATAAAAACTGTGGCCAGGCACTATGGCCCATGCCTGTAATCCCAGCATGTTGGGAGGCCAAGGTGAGTGGATGACCAGAGATCAGGAGTTTGAGACCAGCCTGACCAGCATGGTGAAGCCCCGTCTCTACTAAAAATTCAAAAATTAGCCAGGCATGCTTGTAATTGCAGATGTTCGGGAAGCAGAGGCAGGAGAATTGCTTGAACCCAGGAGGCAGAGGCTGCAGTGAGCCAAGATTGCTCCATTGCACTCCAGCCTGGGCGACAAGAGCAAGACTCTGTCTCAAAACAAAACAAAGCAGGAAAAAAAAAAAAAAACCAACTGTGAAGATTTTTATATTCTCTGAAGATTTTCTGGTAGTTTAAGAAGTTATAAGCTTAAGAAAATTTACATATATAACATATTACCCCTATTAGTTAATTAACCAAATCATCAGAATGAGCTAAGCCTAAATACTTAAGAGGTATCTGCTTCTGTATTTAAATTGTTTTAATCTTCCCTCTCTTTACCCCTTCAAGGGCAGTCTGCAGTTTTGAAAGAAACACTTTGAGGTCTTTATCCATGTAACCAAATATGCATTTTTCAGCAATCTGGAGTAGGTTTGGCAAATTATTCAATTATTTCTTGCTCTACCAGAATTGAGGTTTAGAGTGCCTTATACCTGTTAACTCAACATAAATAGTAGTGTTCCCTTTCACATATCACAGTTTGATGAATAAATTATATAGTTCTATCATTTACTGAAGTTTGCACGTGATTGAAACTTTTAAAAAGTATTTTCATGTATTTATAATCATTGTGAAATGTTTTTGAATACCTTATTATTCATCGTTAAGTTTTAAAACAGGAATTTGACTGGGCATAAGAATTAAGGGCATAGGCATTGGAGTCAGGCAAATCTGCTTTAAAAATCTCAGCCTTTTCCGTTAGATGTTTTGTAGCCTAGGAAAATTTGGTGACTTCCAAGCCTCAGTTTCCTTATCTGTTAAAATGTATTTACCTTACAGGTTGGTTGTTAAGATTAAAAAGGAGATTAAGGCCTGCGAGCTCTTAGCATAGTGCTGGCATGTAGTTTCTTTTCTCTCTTCTTTTACACAAATAAGTGATGAGGGTTATGGACATACTATCAGTTTTATATTTTTCTTTGTGAGACATATTTGTGTGGTGGAAGTTAAATCTTTACTAACTGACAAAAAGAGAAAATGAAGAAAAACTACTTTAAAAGGAAGAAATGGTACTTTCACCATGAACTTAGGAAGACTGTATTCGGTGGTCTTGGTTTTATAGTAGTGGGTATAATTTTTCAGTATTGTCTGTCATCTTATATATCTATGGACAGTTGTTACATTTTACATTTTTTATGTAACTGATTTTGAGAGCAGAATTGATTCACATACTATATATTACTGTCTACCAGATTCTACTGTTCTGTGAATTGTACTCATTACTAATTCTCTAGCTCATAATTCAGATACAGTTTATGTATCTATATCCAGAATGCTTGGAACCTGAAGGGTTTCAGAATTTGGAGGGAGGAGGTTGATTTTGGAAGATTTGCATTACATGGTACTTACCAGTTGAGCATCTCTGGTTCAGAAATCCAAAATCTGAAATGCTCCATTGAGCATTTCCTTCGAGCATCATGTTAGGTATGTAAAAAGTTTCAGATTTTCAGATCAGAATATTCAACCTGTAACCTAGTTGTGGTTTACGTATTTAAATGAATAGTCATTTCAAACAGATTATCATAGTTGTGTAAGAAGGCATTTATAACAAAGTTGTTTTTTCATAATAGTTTTATTACTAAACCACAATGCCTTATTTAACAGTTAAAATATGACTTAGATACTATTTTAAATAATTTTGTGTCTACAGAAGAATTACTGTCATCGCAAGAGAAATCACCTGGCACCAAGGATGTGGTAGTAAGTGTGGAGTATAGTAAAAAATCTGATTTAGATACTTCCAAACCACTCAGTGAAAAACCGGTTACACACAAAGGTAATTTTCATTCAAACAATAAGTCTTATTAATAGTAATGTTTTAATTTGGGAGAAATATTTTTAATTATATAATATGTCTTATAAAAATAACCTGTTCTCAAACTTGTACTGGTCATTTCTTGCTGGTCAGGTAGAATTTATGGCTTTCAAAAATGGCTACAAAATGACTAGCTGTGTAAGGTATTAGAGTAGATCATTAGACAGAAACCATGCCAAATATTTACTAATATGGCCTCTGTGTTTTTATTTATAGTTGCTTTAAGTAAAACATTTTAATTTGAAGCATAGGTTAAATCTAAATTTGGAAAGAATATGGTAATTTTAAAGTAACAAACTCATGAAACTTTCACATAATTTCATCCACAAATCTGTGTGTCATGTTTGAGAAGAAAAGAAGGATGACTTCCAAATCTTACTCTCCCACCCTCACTCTCCTACCTCTGTTCGGTCTAGTATCTCCATCTGTCCTCTTCCTAGCTGACATGCAACAAGAAAAAAATCTGCAGAGTAAATCATCAGACTATAACATACTTTTGATTCCTGCAAAGTATTTCCCATTCTTTTTCTGAAAATGTAACCTTGGACCAATCATGTCTTTGTGCAGTTTTTCTCTTCTATATTATTTAGAAGCAGTAATGTTGCTTTTTATTTCTTTCCTTCTTATTTACCTTATTGGCGTAGAGTATTAGTGAAGTTTAGTTCACACCCATTTTCCTTTTTGGTTCTTTGCTGGCTTGATTATAATTTATTTTGTTTTTCCTCAAAATTCTATAAACTGATTCTGATAACTGTTATATTCCAGCATTTATTTTAGTTTGCAGTATACATTCTTTCATTTCCTCTTTTTTGTTTTTTTCTTTTGCTTCAAACATTCTTTTTCTACAGAATCTGTTGGTAATTAATAGGTGAAGTTTAATGGGAGGGTAAGAAGTAATACATATCAAGCATCTACTCCATGCACCCACATTATAGTGTATGTTACCCATATATTAGCTAATTAATATATGTTACAATCTTATGAAATCATTATTTTTATAGAACAGGAAAGTGGGTCAGTACATTTCTACTTACCTTTTTATTGTAAAAATCTAAATGCCTTTAACTTACTTTATAATTGTTAAATGTCAAGATTTCCTTGACATTTCTGAGCTCTTTTAAACAAATGCAGCATATCCATAGTTATATTTATAATTTTTATTATCAAAGACAAAAATGCCATTAAATATCTGCTTTATAAGAACAATATTGAATGCTATAACATTAAATATAGTTGATTCTTTTTCCATTACAAGTTTAAGAAATTAGCGTTTGCTTTGTGCTTATTTTCTGTTTAGTCAGTTATTCTCAAAGTCAGCAGCATAGATATTATAGAAAAGTATACATTTTAAAAAGTCTTCAGAATTAGAGACATGACTGTGTAGTTATTATAAATCTGCAGTATTTAGCTGTGTCTGTCTTGGTTATTGAAGCATACATCATGCAAGGAGTCATAAAGAACACCCTTTAAATACTTTCTGCCAGGCCCAGAGCTTAGTGCATTAATATTTGCATTAGTATAACAAGCTTAAGAGGTACGTACTAACACCTCTTTCTACAAATGAGAAAAGCAAGTGCAGTAACGAAAGCTCACTCAGCTAGTAAAATGAGTAGAGGGAAGATTGCAATCTTGCAGTCTAACTCCAGAGCCCACTGCAGTATACTCTCCTGTCCAAGTCCGGAGTTTTATATGCTGTAAACAGATACTTTAATACAAGCTTATATTAAGGGAACAGAATGAGATTAGGAAAATTTTTAATGCCAGAAAAATATTTGTAGATATTTTTAAATATAAATGGATAAATATATGCACACATATATACATACACATATACATTTATATATTTGAGAAAAATCACTCCTGTATAACCTGGCGTTTTAGATAAAGCAAGAATACTTCTTTCTCTGATCAAATTTCTTAATATTTCAAGTGGTGATTAATTTTTTACAAACAACAAATATCCATTAAATGTTTCTAAAATTCCTCTTCGGTTATTTGCACAGTGATGCAGTGGCATGTTTAAAATTTATGTATTATCTGCAGTATTAATGTTTAATGTCATTTATACTTTATAAGCCACAGTTCAACATCTTCTCAAGTATGAAAGTGTAAAAATTTTAAAAACACGCTGAAATTTATAAAATAATTTTACAGAAATTAAATTTAGAGGTGTTAGTCATCCTGTAGGGAGGGGTCGCAAATACGTGCTTTTTAGAAGCCTCAGCACTCAGTGCAGAAAATATTAATCTTCAGTCTTATTTTTCAGTGGACTGTTGCTTCCTACTATATTTTGTTTATAAATGTGCGCTAGTTACATTTTTATTATTTTATTAATATAAAGGCAATTAACATATTTTTGTGTTTTTTAAACATAATCTAGTTGAGGAAGAGGATGGCAAGACTGCAACTCAACCACTGTTGAAAAAAGGCAGGCATTTTTCATCATTTTATTTTAATCCCTTTTTCATACTGTAAACTCTTTAACTCCAGCCTTATTCCCTTCTTTTTTTTTTTTTTTAACCTTGGTTTTTATTTTCATGGTGAGGTAATGTTACAGTTCTGTGAATGCAGATTAGAAAAAGTATTATTAGTCTAAAGAGGTAAGCCTTCCCAGGAAACGGAGTTATATCACAGACAAATTCTTTTCAATCATCGTAGCATTTCTGAAATATTCAGACCCAGACAGCTGGTATTAATTTTTTTTTTTAATTTAAACTGCATGGTTTAGATGATAAGTAGGGACACTGAAACAGGTTTTATTTGCAGTGTCACTTGCATTCTTGACCATCAGTTGTACCCAGCCAAGTCCTCAATTTTGATACTAATGTATTTTTCATTTCAAAAATTACAATATTTCTCACAGTCATGCTGCGTTTGGGAGATACACAGTCATGTCAACATACATGAATTTTATGAGAAGGAGATAGAGGTGAGAGTTATGGAGCAGTGTGGTTTGGTAGCCATATTATTTCATCGTGCAAAATCATTTGTCATGTTTGCATATATCACAGCAGCATGAAAAGTGACATTCTGCAGAAGTAATCAGATGTCCTCGTATGGATTTCTGCTTTTCAAATTTTGGTGTAGGAGTTTCATGGTAGTCATTTGCTTGCTCACGGAATCAATGCTGTTTTTTGTTTTGTTTTGTTTTGTTTTGTTTTGACTCCTGGGAATATAAATGGGAACTCCTTGGTGTACTGTTCTCAGGCCTGCAGCAGATGGGTGCCCTTCTAAGGAGCTCCCACCATCTTTCTGTGGTTCAGAGAAAGATGTGGTGGTTATATGGCTTTATAACCATATATTAATGGTTCCCCAGGGTTCCACCTATTGGGGACAAAACATAGGTAAAAATTAGAAGTCTTTCTTTAGACTAAGGTTTCACTGTGATCATTGTAAGAATGTGTTAGTATGTCTTCAACTCCCATCTTTCATTTTTATGACAGATAACAACTTTGTCTTTTAAAAAGTTGTGAGCTTTAAATTATTGAGATACCAGATTACCAAAGAAATAGTTTCACAGAACAGGTATAAACTTGATTTGTCCAGTTTGACTAAAACAGCTTTTCAAAACACAAAATCTAGCAGCTCAGTATAATTTTTTGATTGTTATTTATGATTCTCTTACATTCCTTCAGAATGCTTGAAAATATTAGTAATTAGGCAGATAATTTGGATTGGTTTAGCTATTGTAAAGAGTTATTTCTCTCTAGCCATTTATAAAGTAAACTTTTATTATAAACAACTGAAAGTTTATGGTAGATGCCATATACAATTGTCTGAATTGCCTGTAGTATAAACATCTGAATATACAAAAATTAGGAAACGATAGGAATTCAGCAAAAGGGACTTTAATATTTACTTTGCTTACATTTTATTTTTTGCTTAATCCTTTAGAATCCAAAGGCCCTATTGTGCCTTTAAATGTAGCTGACCAAAAGCTTCTTGAAGCTAGTACACAGTTTCAGAAAAAACAAGGAAAGAATACTATTGATGTCTGGTGGCTTTTTGATGATGGAGGTAAGGTTGTTAATTTTTTAAAAAATGATTTTAAATTTAGTAAAATTGTGAAAATAGTAAGAAATGGCAGGCACTCTTTACTCGTGAACCCCATTCAAATTTTGCCAACATTCCCAAAAGCAAAAGGATTCATTTCAGAATCAGCATTTAGCAGTCTGGTCTTTTCAGTATCCCTAATGCGGAGGTTGTTCAGTAGTATTTCCTTGAGCATCATGACCTTAACTTTTAATATTATGAACCATTTTGTTGACTGTCACCCAATTTGAAGTGCTATTTTAATGTTTTATTTTAATTAGTTTTTAGGTTGTCTATCTATCTTTGGCAGAAATATCACAGAAGTAATGTTGTGCTCTTCTGTCTACATCTCATCAGGTGGCACAGGATGTTGATTTGTCCCATCACTGATGAAATTAACCATTGAGTAATACATGATTTTTACCACGTTTATTCACTGAAAAGTTATCCTCCCCCCCCCTACATTTATAATTACAGGTATTGGGGATGGCACAGAGGAATTACTCTGAGACTGTAAATACACTATTCTTACAGCCTTCACCACTATCTTTAGCATCCATTGATGTTTATTGTTGTTATTGTTGTGGTTGCCAAATGATGATTTTCCTATTCCATCGTTTCTTCCTCATTTATTAGTTGGCCTTTTATTGTAAGGAAGAGCTTTCTCTTTATTTCTATCAGTGTGAACTCATTGATTCCTATTTTATTGATACTCAGTGGGATATGTATTAGACTGTTCTTGTGTTGCTTTGAAGAAATACCTGAGACTGGGTAGTTTGTAAAGAAAAGAGGTTTAATTTGCTGACAATTCTGCAGGCCACACAAGCATGGTCTTGACATCACTCAGCTTCTGGAGAAGCCTCAGGGAGCTTTTACTTACAGCAGAAGGCAAAGCAGGAACAGGCACAACACACGATGAAAGCAGGAGTGAGAGAGACATCGGAGACAGAGATGCCACACACTTTTAAATGACCCGATCTCATGAGAACTATCACAAAGACAAGCACTCAACCTTGAGGGACCAACCCCCATGATCCAAACACCTCTCACTAAGCTCCACCTCCAGCACTGGGGATTAATTACAGTTCACCATGAGATTTCAGTAGGGGCTGATATCCAAACTATGCCAGGATATAATTTGTTACTTTCGTTTGTTTTGATGTTCCAGTTGTCCCATATTTCGCCAGCACAATCCTCCTTAGGCTGATTTGTTTCCATTTATCATGTCCCAGTCATTCTTTTGAGTTATTTTCCAACACAAGAAGATGTTCCAGGCTCAGTTTTATTGTTTTGCACTTTCCCTTCAGAGCCGTGAAAGTAACCCTTTATCCAAGGAATGCTGGTCCCTTTTACTGAATAACAGTGTTTAGAAACAAAGATCAGGGCATTGGACATGCTTTGTCTACAGAGTGTCACTGCTCCCAGGCCTTCTCAGTGGACAGAGCCAGGAACTCCTTATATATGTGTGTGTGGAGATATAAATGGAGATCAAAAACCAATTTCCATCCAGCTTCTCCCTTTTCATATTTCTAATTTCATTGTTAAACATGGCTCCTGCTAAGGTCAATAAATACACTTATTTTCTCAATCCTGTTGTATGTGACTAATCTCCTGACTTTACCAGGCCACTATCCCGTTTGGCTACCTTCCTTAAATGGGATCAGACTCCATTAGGAGTCCCTTCTTTCTCAGGTCTGCTAATGGCTTTTTGACTGAATTATCAAGGAAGGACAGAAAGAATGTTTTTGTTTTATATGGTGGTGTAGTAGACATGTGTTTCGAGGCTAAATTGATGTTCCTGATTAAGAAATTAGCATTTAGTAAATGATTCATTATATTTTTATAATTCAGGTTTGACCTTATTGATACCTTACCTTCTGACTACCAAGAAAAAGTGGAAAGACTGTAAGATCAGAGTATTCATTGGTGGAAAAATAAACAGAATAGACCATGACCGGAGAGCGTAAGTTTATTTCACATTGAATGGCATGCGTCTAGTAGCACTTCATTGCTACAGTATAAATTTGATAGGATAAAAATTAGACAATCCAGAAAATGTCTATTATCTTGCTTTGTTCTTTACTGAAGTTAAAAATTTTAAATATAACCTTGTTCTCTTTAGTCTTCATGTTTAACTAGTAGATACTTAATTTTACTTAGATGTAATTTTTTTTAACATATTAGCATTTTAGAAGGTCCTTCTTAAATACTTGTAACTTTAAAGTGCTAAGCAACCTTTTTCTTTTAATCAGGGGAGAAAGTGCACAAACATTACCTATTTGTATGTGGGATACATTTTATTGTAGACTCTAGACAACAAAATGCAGGATGCCATTGTCATTCATCGGATTCTTTCTGAATATACTGTCACAATTATAGTTCTTGTTTCAGTATTTCTCTCCTGCTCTGTAAGTACTCTTGTTTTGTCTTTGACATGTAACATGTATATTGTACACATTATGGATCAAAGACATGGGTACTTAGAAGCATTGAAACCCAGTTTTATTTTTCAGAAAGCAGAGTTTTGACCATATAATTCCTCTACCCAAAATACTTTAACAACTTTCCTGCTACCTGCCATAGAAAATCTAATTGTTACAATGTAGCAGTCAAGGCCCTTGACAGTCTGTCCTCTCATTCCCTTTCTATTCTTCTGTTTCCCCCAGTATGCCTTATACTTCAGTATACTTTTCCATATGCTCTAAGCATGCATGTGACTTCAGGCTTTTACTCCTTTGCCTACTCTCATCTCCTGTAAATAGCTCTTCACTTGCCTCTCCTTTTATCTCTTTAAATACTGCACTCTTTAAAACCCAGCTCAGTTCTTTGCAGTGCCTTTCCTATTTCTCTTGCCTTACCCCCAGATCTAGTTGTTATGTTTCCTTCCGGAATCACAATGTACTTTAATACCTACCACTCATCACATTCTGGCAGGTATTATATTTATTTTCTTATTTAAGTTTTGTGGGCCCTGTTATGTTTAGCATGTTTTATAGTAGGCACTTAACTGATAGGTCCTGGAATTCAACTAGGTGTTGATTCATTTCAAAGAGTGAATTATGCAAGAAATACTAATAATAAATTTAATAATCAAACCTGTAGCAGATCTTTTTTCTCATATCTCAATTTAAAAACATTTTTACTACAAATAAAATTGCATTTTATTTTTTGTATATATGTGCACTTCAACTGTTCTATTGTTGCCACCAATGTTTCATTGCCAGCTATGCCTTCAGAAAGGTATTTACTGAAAAATCAGGCCTGTTGATGCTCCTTTTCAATGTCCTGTTTCAGTTCCCTCCTCCCCCAAAATGCTATGAACTTAATCTGCCATCAACTGTATCTTCAATATGGCCCACAGGTCATATTTGGGCCCTGAGATAAGCATTCTTCTTGGATGGAAGAATAATCCAAAAATAAATATTTGTCTACTAGTTTTTATTGAAATTTATGTACTTATCAATATAGTTTGACTAAATTTGAGAAACATTAGCTACCATTTAAATTTAATTATTAATGTCTTTCTTTGTCCATTACTCAGTACTAAGGAGAGATTCAGAGAAAGTAAAATACTCAGTGATTACTCAGAAAGTAAAGTACTCAGTGAATTTAAGTCTGCTTTGTGAATGAATGGTGTGAATTAATTCAAATGGACATTGTTTAGCACATGATAGACTGAGTTTTTCTGTAAATCATGCTTTTCAGATATATGGATTCAGCCCAATATAGAATGAAAATACTTGTATCTTAATTCTATTAATTTTTGTTGTAGGATGGCTACTTTGCTTAGCAAGTTCCGAATAGACTTTTCTGACATTATGGTCCTAGGAGATATCAATACCAAACCAAAGAAAGAAAAGTAAGTTACTCTACAAATTTCTGATCCTTTTAGAGATGGCCTACTCAGACACAGATTGAACTTAATTAAAACCCAGAGATTTATTTTCCTGCTGTTAGTTATATGTGAAGTCAGTATTTTAAAAATCTAGCATTGATAGTTGGTATGCATATATCAGATATTAAAGAAAGTCTAAAGAGTTTTCAATATTCAGAGAGGATTTAAATTACAGCTTTACATGTGATTTCTGAAAGGTGGTTCATTTCCATTGCCCCTGCCTGCAGTCGTTATAACCACTCAGTCCCTGCTCTACATACCTATTACTTTCCACTGTTTTGTTTTATTGCTAAAATAGGAAAATCTAAACATTTGCCTACAATAGTTGCATTCAGAGTTCTTCTAGGAAAGACTTTGGAATATTCCACCTGAAAATGTTATATACAGGTTATAATGATATTTGTATTTATTTTACCTGATATAATTTTAATTCTTAGATTAATGTTGAATCAATATGAAGCTGATATAAAGAATTCCTTTTAGATAGGAAACAGTAAGGTAAAATTTGTAAGGTTGTAATCAGGGTGAGATTGCTTTTATTGTAAAACTGTGTACTGGGTGCTTCATACTAGATTTGATACTGAAAAATACGTTTTTCATGTTCATAGAGGATTAGAATGCCATTCATGTTATTTTATTGGTAAGTATATGGATGTAGAAATTAATTTTTCATTTCCTTAAATTTTTAGTGTCTGCCCTTTTCCCCTTCAAAATGTTCTAGTACATTTTTTTACACTACTTATATTCATTGATAACTGGGAAAGCCTTTGGGTGTAACACAATTTGACTTACTGCTCAAAGGGACCATTTTGGCTACTATGGTAAAATATATTTAGGTTGAGAGAAAATGGCCATAGAGGGAGAAGGGGTATACAGGGAGATCAGCTTTAGCAGTTAAAAATGCAGTTTTATTACAGGTTGGAGATTCCTTATCCCAGATGCTTGGGATCAACCAAAAGTGTTTCAGATTTCAGATTTTTTTTTAAAATTTTGGAACATTTTCATTATACATGCTGGTTTAGAATCCCTAATCCAAAAATCAGAAATTCAAAATGTTTCACTGAGCATTTCCATTAGACATCATATTGGTGCTTAGAAAGTTTTAGATTTTGAAGCAGTTTGGATTTCAGATTAGGGATACACAGTCTGTATTGTCCATGTGGGTTCTAATTTTCTCATCAGTTTCAGAGACTAGAAATTGCTGTTTTTGAAATAAATTGCCAAAGTGATTATTATGGTTGGGGTATGGAGAGGAGCATAATAAATGAGAGGCACTAACTTTGCAAGTTTTAATTTAGTGTTTAAGATCTTTCTGTTGTGTAACTTAAAATAAGATTAGTTGTGAGAAGTCTTTGTTTTTTAAAGTATTATAGCTTTTGAGGAAATGATTGAGCCATACAGACTTCATGAAGATGATAAAGAGCAGGATATTGCAGATAAAATGAAAGAAGATGAACCGTGGCGAATAACAGATAATGAACTTGAACTTTATAAGACCAAGGTATTCTTTCTCTTCTGCTTTATTTTCATTGATCTTTTATATAATAAAAGACATGAAAACCAAGAACTTCAATTTGATATAGGAGGGGTCAGTTGTATAAATGAACTCTAAAATACATTTATTTGAGGTTAGCGGAAAGAATTTTTTTTAAAAAAAGAACAGATATTTTTATTACACTAAAATTCATTTCCGTTTCTTTTTGTCTCCTTATAGTTCTATGAACCATGCTAAATTCGTATTTCCAAATGGTCTGGGAATGACTTTGTCCTGTTTCATTTCAGACATACCGGCAGATCAGGTTAAATGAATTATTAAAGGAACATTCAAGCACAGCTAATATTATCGTCATGTAAGTAAAGATTTTCTTGCTAGTTTCTGATAATATGCTTTGAATTAATTTCTGTTCCAACTACATATCTATGTAACACCCATATTGACTTAGTTGTTATAAGGAGGAAAAAACAAACTTGTAAAAATATACTATGCTTTAAGCATATGGAGAAAGACAAAAACTGTAACCTTAAGCTTATATGAATCCCAAGTAATTCTTTTACCGTAATAAGTTATATTGGAACCTTTTGTTTACACTTCTTCTCACCTTTTCAAAATTCCTCATCTTTGTAAACACTACAGCATAGCCATTAAGTATGTGTGGATAGGAGGGTCCTACGTTAAAATTTGGACCCCAGACAGCTTCCTCTTGAAAATAACCCAAAAGAATGTGATTTGGCAGATTAAACTGGAGTAGTGGTTCCTGTCTGGATTCCCATTCTTATGTTTTCCACACACAAATTTTACATACCGACACATTGTCCTTGAGGTAAATACGGATGCTAAATGCCTACTTTGGCTCTTCCTCTACTGAACTAGGTTAGCTAGATATTCTTTGAACCCACATTTTCTCACTTCTGGAACATGTGTCCTTAGATAGGAAAGCTCAGGCCTCTCCCCCACAAAAAAAGCCAAATAATGAAAAAAAACTATCAAAAGATTGTTAGTTTAACAACAAGCATTTAATAAATCAGAAAGTTTCAAGTTTTGCTGATGATAAATACCTGTAATGGAAAAGACACTAGAACGCAGAAATTTAGAGAAAAACTTACAGAGCAACTGGTCACTGCTACCACCATCCATAAATAGAAATTAAAACTGAGATAAGAAGATGAAAATTGCATTTATCCATATATAGCTTCCGTTTTCTAAATTTTGATAGTAAACATACCTTTCACCTAAGAGAATTCTATTCTTACTAAAGAAGGGGAAATCTAGGATTTAGTGTTATATATCAGAGATACTGTGGTTTATAGAAATATTTACTGTTCTTATGAACAAATTCTTAAAAATCTTTGTTGAAAGATTATAGTCTTTTATATACACATGTACGATGGTGGTACCATAAGATTATAATACCATATGTTAAGCGGGGGGCACGATGGTATGCACCTGTAGTCTCAGCTACTTGGGAGACTGAGGTGGGAGGATTGCTTGAGACCTGAAGTTTTGAGTCCAGCCTGGACAATGTATTAAGACCCATCTCTCTTAAAAACAAAAAAACCATATTTTTACTGTATCTGTTCTATATTATAGCTATGCAAATGCTTACCATCGTGTTACAGTTGCCTGTGATATTCACTACAGTAACATACTGTACAGGTTTGGAGCCTGGGAGCAACGGGCTGTGTCATACAGCCCCGATGTGTAGTAGGCTGTACCGTCTTGGTGTGTGGAACTACTATGATGTTTTCATGAGGGCAGAATTGCCTGACAATAAGTTCTAACAAATGAGTCTCCATCGCTAAGCAACACAACTATGGTTGTTATTCTATATGCAGAATTCTCCTGCACTGAGAAATATTCTGTAATTATAGTAATTTATAGTAACTTATTGTAATCTACTTTAGAATTTTTGCTACCTTTTATTCTGTAAATGCATTGCTCAGGTTTTTTTTCTCTTTTTGATACCAGGAGTCTCCCAGTTGCACGAAAAGGTGCTGTGTCTAGTGCTCTCTACATGGCATGGTTAGAAGCTCTATCTAAGGACCTACCACCGATCCTCCTAGTTCGTGGGAATCATCAGAGTGTCCTTACCTTCTACTCATAAATGTTCTATACAGTGGACAGCCCTCCAGAATGGTACTTCAGTGCCTAGTGTAGTAACTGAAATCTTCAATGACACATTAACATCACAATGGCAAATAGTGACTTTTCTTTCACGATTTCATTAATTTGAAAGCACACAGGAAAGTTGCTCCATTGATATGTGTATGGAGACTTCGGTTTTAGTCAATTCCATATCTCAGTCTTAATGGTGATTCTTCTCTGTTGAACTGAAGTTTGTGAGAGTAGTTTTCCTTTGCTACTTGAATAGCAATAAAAGCGTGTTACCTTTTTGATTGATGAAAGAAGTACAAAAAGCCTTTAGCCTTGAGGTGCCTTCTGAAATTAACCAAATTTCATCCATATATCCTCTTTTATAAATTTATAGAATGTCAAACTTTGCCTTCAACTGTTGTTTTTATTTCTAGTCTCTTCCACTTTAAAACAAAATGAACACTGCTTGTCTTCTTCCATTGACCATTTAGTGTTGAGTACTGTATGTGTTTTGTTAATTTTATAAAGGTATCTGTTAGATATTAAAGGTGAGAATTAGGGCAGGTTAATGAAAAATGGGGAAGGGGAAATGGTAACCAAAAAGTGACCCCATGGTAAGGTTTATATATGTTAATATAGAGCTAGGAAAAAAAGCCCCCCAAATGCCTTTTTAACCCCTCTGATTGGCTATTATCACTATATTATTATCTCTTGAAACCTTAGGGAAGATTAAAGATTCATCCCATACTTCTGTATACCATGCTTAAAAACGTCATTCTTTAAACAAAAATACTCAAGATCATTTCTATTTATTTGGAGAGAAAACTGTCCTAATTTAGAATTTCCCTCAAATCTGAGGGACTTTTAAGAAATGCTAACAGATCTTATGGAGGAAATTTAGACAAAGCAATGTCATTTAATAGAGTATTTCAATATTTAAGTGGAATTTCAGTATACTGTACTATCCTTTCTAAGTCATTAAAATAATGTTTCATCAAATGGTTAAATGGACCACTGGTTTCTTAGAGAAATGTTTTTAGGCTTAATTCATTCAATTGTCAAGTACACTTAGTCTTAATACACTCAGGTTTGAACAGATTATTCTGAACATTAAAATTTAATCCATTCTTAATACTTTAAAACTTTTGTGTTAAGAAAAACTGCCAGTTTGTGCTTTTGAAATGTCTGTTTTGACATCATAGTCTGCTAGTACAATTTTGACAGTGCATATGTACTGTTACTAAAAGCTTTATATAAAATGATTAATGTGAAGTTTTTCATTTATAATTCAAGGAAGGATTTCCTGAAAACATTTCAAGGGATGTCTACATGTTTGTATGTGTGTGTATATATGTATATGCATACACAGATGCATATGTGTATATATAATGAAATTTATGTTGGTGATATTTTGCATTTTAAAGTGATCAAGATTCATTAGGCAAACTTTTGTTTAAGTAAACAAGTTCAAAATCAGATTAACAGATACAGGTTTCATAGAGAACAAAGGTGATCATTTGAAGGGCATGCTGTAATTTCACACAATTTTCCAGTTCAAAAATGGAGAATACTTCGCCTAAAGTACTGTTAACTGGGTCAATTGATACAAGTTTCTGTGGTGGAAAATTTATGCAGGTTTTCATGAATTTATTTTATTTTATTTTTTTTTTGAGACGGAGTCTGGCTCTGTTGCCATGCTGGAATGCAGTAACGTGATCTCAGCTCACTGCAACCTCCGCCTCCCCAGTTCAAGCAATTCTCCTGCCTTAGCCTCCCTAGTAGCTGGGACTACAGGTGCACGCCACACCATGCCCAGCTAATTTTTGTATTTTGAGTAGAGACGGGGTTTCACCATGCTGACTAGGATGGTCTCTCTTGACCTTGTGATCTGCCTGCCTCGACCTCCCAGAGTGCTGGGATTACAGGCGTGAGCCACTGTGCCCGGCTGGTTTTCATGAATCTTGATAGACATCTATAACGTTATTTTCAGTGGTGTGCAGCATTTTTGCTGCATGAGTATGAGCTAGGTATAGAGATCTGATAACTTGAATTCAGAATATTAAGAAAATGAAGTAACCGATTTTCTTTAAAAAATTTCTACATTTTAACTCACAGCATTGTTCCATTGCAGGTTTTGCAATGTTTGGGGGTAAAGACAGTAGAAATATTATATTATTGAGTAAACAATAACGTGTGAACTTTAAAAATGGATAATAGGGCATGGACTGAGTGCTGCTATCTTGAAATGTGCACAGGTACACTTACTTTTTTTAAAGTTTTTCCCATTCAGGAAAACAACATTGTGATCTGTACTACAGGAACCAAATGTCATGCGTCATACATGTGTGTATAAAGTACATAAAATGTATCTAAATATTCATAATGTGGGGTGGGTAATACTGTCTGTGAAATAATGTAAGCTTTTCACTTAAAAAAATGCATTACTTTCACTTAACACTAGACATCAGGTCGAAAATTTGCAAGGTTGTTATAGTACTTATTTCAGCAATTCTTAGAGATGCTAGCTAGTGTTGAAGCTAAAAATAGCTTTATTTATGCTAAATTTTGATTTTTGTGCGAAATTTTTTTTAGTTCTAATCATTGGTGATAGCTTGGAAATAAATAATTATGCCATGGCATTTGACAGTTCATTATTCCTATAAGTAAGAATTCAGTGAGTTTAAAGAGAAGGTGGTGTTAAGCTGATTATTAACAGTTACTGAAATCAACTATTTATTTGTTACATTATTCCATTTGTATTTTAGGTTTCCTTTTACATTCTTTTTATATGCATTCTGACATTACATATTTTTTAAGACTATGGAAATAATTAAGATTTGAGCTCTGGTGGATGATTATCTGCTAAGTTTGAAAATGTAATATTTTGATAATACTGTACTATACCTGTCACACAAATGCTTTTCTAATGTTTTAACCTTGAGTATTGCAGTTGCTGCTTTGTACAGAGGTTACTGCAATAAAGGAAGTGGATTCATTCAACCTATTTAATGTCCATTCTTATATTTTATCTATTTTATAAGTTTTTGCCAGCTTTGTGGTTTTGTCTCATTTAGATAACTATTGCTTCATTCATTTCTGAATTTTTTAAATAGCTTTTACCTTAATATTCATGCCCCGGAAAAGTCGTTCACTATTCCTAAACCTTTGCAGTAATCACTACTGATACTTACAGTATGACTGAACCATCTGAGCTGCAGCTCATTATGGATTTTTTTAAAGTTCTGGCTTTTCTAATTCTGCTTTATCTTTGGGCCAAATCTCTCATTTGTCAATGAGGAAACTAGAAGATTAAAAGTGATTCATAGTCCCTGAATATCATCTGATTCTTTCCTTCCAAAGATTTTTATCTAAGCTCATTTAGAGTTTTAGAAAGCATTTTCATTTTCCCATTTGAACATGACTGTAGGTGTGGTATATATGCAGGACAGCTGTTTCTTTCTTCTACTCTTGAGAAAGCAGCTTGGAGCAGCTTAGGGAGTTTTCCAAGGTCATGTGGTAAATCAAGGAAGGTTGTTGGTCTAGAGCCCGGGTCTTTCATCCCCAGGAATTTCTTCATTATGCATTCACTGCTGGCTGATCCATAAGACAGATGGCTGGGATAGATTGGTCGTTTCCAAATTACTCACCTCTGTCCGCTGAGTAAATGTGTGTTCAGGTAAGGCAAATTATAGTTAGAAATATAGGTTGGCTACAGGCTGCCTTAATATGTTCAAAACAAAATGTAAATATCCATTTTTTTGTTTGTCGTCTTCCTTATTCTCAAGCCACTATTCAGGCCACTATTCACTTGTTTGGAAAGCTAAAAGATAATTTAAAGGCAACTATGTATGTGACATTTTCTAATATCAGACCATCCAACAGTTTTTAAAACAAGAACATCATTCATCTTTGAGCCAGCAGGTTTCTGCTATTCATTCACCAGGAAGAAAAGATAAATCCATTTGATATGCTTCCCTCTTTATATACCTATAGGAAGTTTGTAGGGCCAGAGGAAATAGATGGTAGTTTAATGTTTAACTTTTGGGGAAAGATGGTACAAGTTCTAGGATATGCTCAATAGAAAGTACTATTTAGTTTAGTTCAGATAATAAATAGTGTGTTGGTGGCTTAACCAACTTGACATACTTTTTTTGGTAGTACTTGAATACCTAAGGATCTAAGTCTCATTGTCTTGTATGGAATCTGGTGGCAATGGTGATGGACCTGTTTTACTTACGTGATGGGCATTTAACATAGTCTGTTAAATGATAGCATTAAGAACCTCAGCCCATTTTTTTTCTCCTTACCCTTTTGTTTCAGACATGGTAAAAGTTTGAAACTATTGGGGAAAATGTGAATGCCTCTGCATTTGTCCCCTCCTGCTGTGCAGCCTGCCTTGTGGCTGCTGTCCTCACAGATCAGGAACTCATTCCCCAAAATGATAGTGTATTAGTAACACACATCCTTTGTTCCACTATTCTAGGATATGAATACAAATTACCAGTGTGTTCTACGCAAAGCTACAAATGAAAATAAGCTTACTTTTTTGATCCACAAAACAGGGTCGGGATCCATGGGTATGGAATGCCAAAACCTGACTCAATACTTGTCAGAATTTTGTTAGAATACTGCCGAAGCTTTTGAGGTAAAGAATTGTGGAGGTTTTATCCTGGAAGAGTTAACTTCATCTTAAGAAAGGAAGCAATTTATAGGGTGACTTTATATCCAGCTATTACCTCTCTAAGAGATACCAAAAAAAGACAGTTTTAAAATTAAGTAGGCACTGTTCATATTTATTTATATAAGGTACATATAAAGGTGTATAACTACTAGAAGATACTACATTTACTCTTTTACATTCTAAATTAAGCTTCAGTTGAGCCATTTTTCAAGGCAGTCACAATTTGAAAAGGAGCAATCTATAGGCATTTATTTGAATAACCAGAAAGTCAGGTTATTTTTAAGTTTATAACATTTTTGCTTAAGCCATGAAAACTCCCCTCTGAGTTCCTAAGAAATGTTACTATTTAAGAACTTTAGAAGATGACAAGGACAGTTTGGGAAGGAGGTGGCTGGTGACAGTGAGATGAAAAATGATGCTCCAAGAAAAGGTTTATGAATTGCAAAATATGTGCCTTTAAGTCTTAGTGTCATATTTCCTTTTGGGAAATAGTGAACTGTGAAGAATGGAAGTAGTTTTTTTTCTGAATTTTTTCTGTTGACATAACCAGCACCTTCTATTAGCTACGCGGTGCTGGTCTCAGAGGTCTAGGAATCTACCTCTTTCAGGTAGTCTGTTTTCTCTGTGGTCTTTCCATCAGTAAAGATTATCCTTTGCTTACTGTCCATGCCCCTGTGAGTTTAGTATTATTAACATAAATTTTGCACTTCGGTTTTTTCAGAAAAAATTGGTAAGGAAGCACAGGTGTATTATGTATTGAAACACTGATTAGAGCAGTGGTTCCCAAACTTTAGTGTGCCTCAGAATCAATGGCAGGGCTTGTTAACACATACTTTACTGCTACCACATAATCTCTAAGTGAAATCCTTCACGTAGGCTACTTCTCAATATAACCTGCCTTCTTTACACTCCTTTTCGTCCTTTCTTTCATGGTATACATGTATTTCCATCTCCCCTTAACACCAGCTGTGAATTCAAATGATTATCTCCTTTCCAAATCCTTCAGTGTTTCCCTTTTATATTAGGTCTTTGTCAGTGGCAAGAATAGAACCCAAAGCAGGCTAACAAAAAAAGGAAGCCCTAGAGGGCAGCTGAGCTCAGGGACTTCAGCGAGTGTAAGCAGGGACTCTGAACAGGGTCCTTAGGGCTCATCTTTCCTTCTGTCTGGTTTGTCTTTCTAAGCGGGACGATTCTTCCCATAGACTGTCATCGTCTAGTGTGCCCTGTGGCTTCTGAGAAAACCATACTCAGCCCTGACGGCTTAACAACAACTGCAGTAAAAAGGTGGTGTCTCCTCATAAGCTTTGGCAGAAAAGACTAGGGAAGGGTCCCAATGGGCTCAGTTTGGGATCCCCCCACTTCAGCCATGCCATTGATTAGGCATGAATCTTGTGCCCACTTGATGTGAAGTAGGTTCTCCATTTTAAAAAGATTGTATTATTGAAAAGAAAGGAGGCCAGGTGTAGTGGCTCACGCCTGTAATCTTACTACTTTGTGAGGCTGAGGCGGGAGTATCGCTGGGACCAGGACTTCAATACTGGCCTTGGCAACATAGTGAGACCCTGTGTCTACAAAAAAATAACCCGGGCATGGGGGCACACTCCTGTAGACTCAGCCACTCAGGAGATGGGAGGATCACTTGAGCCCAGGAATTCAAGGCTGCAATGAGCTATGATTCTGCCACTGCACTCAAGCCTAGGCAACAGTGAGAACCCGTCTCTAAAAAAATTAAAGGGAGGTTGGGAAAACCAAACCAATAGATACCCCCAGGAGTGCCCTAAAGAATAGTGCTGACCCACATTTAACTAAAAATCAGAGAAAATCCAGTCATCTGCCTCTTTTGGAGTCTCTAGTTACAGGGACTTGTCTTAGTCCGGAATATTTATGATGATCAAATCCAGATGTGGCTCCTCATGATCCAGCAACCTATGATTGGCCAAATGAGATTTTTACCCCTAATACACCTTACAATGACTGATGGTTATTGAAGGCCTCTGTGTACTGGACACATGGCATGTTCTGCCTCATGTAATCCTCACAAGTGGGAGGTAGATTCTGTAATCCCCATTGTCCAGATGAGATAACAGGAGTGAATCCAGGTTCATATAATGCAAAGTCAGGGTCCAGATTCAGGGAATATCACTGATCCCTGTGCTCTTAACCACTCAGCTGGACTGCTCCCTGCTTACATATAGTTATGGAGAGAAAATAGGAGAGTCACTGAAAGAACACTCATTTGGAAAGGGGGAGAAGAGGAAACCCTGGCCTTAAAGTGGGTTCCATGGTGAGTCACCACTTCCCTGGTTTCTGCTCTATGATCATCAGCTTATTGATTGTCTTCCATGGCCGCATGCAAGGATTGCCATTCTGGAAGCGCACACTTGCTGTATTCCGAGGGGTCTGAGGACTACTCTAGGGAAGTCTCAGAAGCTTGTTGCCAGGCTAGAGGTTTCTGTGGCAACACCCTTGACTAGCCAGCTACTTGTTGAACTGACTTTGAGTACTGTAGGATGGGTAAGCAACTCCAGCAACCTTGGAAGTCTGATTCTTGGTCTGAACTTTTTTTTTTTTTTTCCTCTTAGCACCAACACAGCCTATTTTCTAATTCTCAGTTTACTGACTGCAGTGATCTGGCAGAGATTCTTTCCTGCTCCAGTACTTTATGATGGTCATAATACCTCCTGTGGAATTGCAATTTAGGCAAAGTCACATTCTAAAGTCATCATAGGAAGTCAGCATTGCACTTGAAAATCACTTATCACTTCCAAACCACACAGTTCTGTTTCTCAATGAGTCTAGCACAGTTAGTTTTTCCTTCCATCATTTCTTAAGTTGTGTACCAGCTGAAACAGCTGGCTTGCAGTTAGGACAATGTTGTTCAAATATTACAGATAGTAAATTCTAGGATCCCACAATGAGGGAGCCAACACCACTGACAGGAATGACAGGTTCATCTCATACCACTTTTTTCTTCAGGACAAACGGAATGACTGGAGTTTTTTTTTTTTTTTGAGAGTCTCGCTCTGTTGCCCAGGCTGGAGTGCAGTGGCGCGATCTTGCCTCTCTGCAAGCTCCACCTCCTGGGTTCACACCATTCTCCTGCCCCAGCCTCCCAAGTAGCTGGGACTACAGGTGCCCACGACCACGCCCAGCTAATTTTTTTATTTTTTATTTTTGGTAATAACTGGAGTATTTTAATTGTCATTGCCTTCTTGTTACCACCATCACCACTCTCCAACAGAACGTGTATGATTCAGTCTAATACATGTAAGTTGCAACTCCACTGGATTGCTTTTGCCCAGAAGGGTATGCATAAGAGGAGGGGCTTAGAAGGGGATGATCAGGGGTCTCCTGGTTCTCAGGCTTCTCCTGATCCCCATCCTGTGCATGGTTTTTGAATTTACCCTTTACTCCTGTGGATCAAGACTGAGTGTTGGGATTTTTAAATGCTGAGAGGCCTTTGATTGTTTAATCTCATCCAGTCATGTTTGCTAGCTGCAGAAGAGTGAGTTTCTTTTAGCAAAATCACTTGTCTCCTTTCTACTTTCACAAGGGCCAGCCTAGCTAGAAGTTTAACCTTTTCTTACAGAAAACTTGGTGAAACCTCCAGAAATAGCCAACTGCATGTCAAACTATCATGTTACAAAAGTTTAAAACATGAGTATACAAATAGAGTAAATAAGTCAAAGATTATGTTCAACTCATCAGAGAACCAATAGACAAAACTGGTTCAAAGGAGAATTAAAGGAATAGGATGTATGGCATTTTTAAATGTTTGCCGAGTTAGATCCTAGCCTGTGGGGTTTTTATACTATTCAGACAATATTTACATCTCTAGCAGATGAAGTCTACAGTAAAACATGTAACTTCTTAGAGTCTAAGCCCTTAATAGTAAGTAGTGAAGTCAAAAATGGATACATTTTCCTAAAGCAGTGGTTCCTAAAGTGTGACATG
Source organism: Colobus angolensis palliatus (assembly GCF_000951035.1). Lineage (NCBI taxonomy): Eukaryota > Metazoa > Chordata > Mammalia > Primates > Cercopithecidae > Colobus > Colobus angolensis. The sequence goes on from NW_012115222.1 coordinate 2,077,167, forward strand.
GGAACTTCAGGGGATTCTGCAAAGTCAAAACTACTTTCATTACAATGTTAAGATGTTAGTTGCCTTTTTCACTCATTCTCTGCCAAGTGTACAGTGGTTCTTCCAGAAGTTAGCTGACATGTGGAAACCTCATTGCTCCAATGGTTAACGGAATCTATGAAGCTATGAGAATCTGGCTGTCTTCTACTAAGCCAAATGTTGAAGAGATTTGAAAACATGCAGAGCAATGCCTATCTTCTTACTAATCATTTTTGGAAAATAGTTATTTTCTTTCAAAAAAGTTATTTGTATTTACATGTAATGGATTTATTACTAAACTTTTTTTAAATTTCTATTTTTATATCTAAAGTGGTATATCAGTTCACCCCTGGACCAATCACCTAGGTTGGGGGATAGGGTACTGGGTCCACCTGAACACACCAAGTAGGGAAAGGACAGCTCCCCAAAGAGTAAAAGGTGCTCTTCTGGTTTCATCTTTGGTTGTAAGAGCCAGGCCATAAAACCACCTTAAGGACTGATGAAGATTTTAGGGGTTAACAATAAGTTTATTCTTAAGTTGCTGAGTTGGGGTGTGGAGGGGTTGAGGGAGAACAGTGGTGAAGGTACCTTCTTTCCCTTGCCACGTCACAAAAATGACTAAGAATCTTTTATCAACACTTCGTTGATAGGAAAGGCAAAAGCTGCTTTATCAAGACCAAGATAAACTAGGCTACCCTTGGGGTAAACCAAGCTACCCTTAAAATACATGAGTTCATTCCTAGTGTATTTAAGATGGCAGCCACGGGCTCTGAAGCCAGACTGCCCAAATTCTAATCATCTTCTTGTCATTTGCAAGTGAACTTTTCTTTGCCTCAGTATCCATATCTGTACAATGGGAATATAGTTTTCTTAGTGATCAGTATAAGGTTTAAATAAGACAATTTATTGAAGAGGTTTAGAACTGTGCCTGGTACATAACATTTATGTTGTCCACTATAACGATAATGTTGAAACAAGACTGCTGTATTTATTATTTAGTTATAAGGTTTACATTTGCTTTTATTGCATGAATTGGGTAGCTTGCTACCTTTTGACATTCTTCATTGTATATCTAGAAATAAGAGTCATCAGATGAATAATAATACAACCTGTCAAATAGCCATTTCTTGATTTGTTTCTGTTCCCTGGAGGCCACACACTCTTGGATTTATTTATCACTTCCATTAATTTTCTCAGGTGTCATGGCTGAAGAAACCAAAGAAGAGAAGCAGTGCTCTGTTTTAACTCTCCACTTGTTAGAAATAATGCCCTAAATCACATGGAATATGTATTTTTCTCATAATCTCAGAAAAGTACTTATATATGAATCTATGAAGATACTCATTAGTTTCCAAGAGGTTCCACTGTCTTGCAAATAAGTTTGTGGATAAAGGAAAAGTCATGCTTGTATCTCCAAGAGGCTTAACTATTCCAAAACATCAAAGTAACTCTCTTAACCGTGGCAGAAAATTAGCTCATTGGCAGGAAGCTGCATGTGAAGCTCAGATTGCACCCAGAGCTGACATGTTCTGTTAGATGAACTTGACTGGAGCAGCTAATAAACAAGAAATATCCCTTGAACTTCTAAAAAAGTGATGAGGTAAAAAGTCAGCAGTTTAGTTCAATGAGCAGGTTATTTTCTGCTTACTACAGGAGACTGCGTTTTTGAGAGAAGGCATTGAGCATAAAAATATCAGAAGGTCCAACTGTGAGAGACAAGAGAAGTGTTGATGTAGCTTTCCAGAGAGATTGTGGATTCCTGAAGCTGACTCTGCAGCTCCCTATGATCACAGACACTTCCCTTAGCCCCTCTGAGCCTTGCTGCTCAACTCTAGGATGAGGATACTACGATCCCCTTTAGAAGTGTTGTGAGATTTCAGTAAGTCAAAATATGTAAACTGGCTGGCATATAGTCAGTGTTAATTGCTATGAACTCTTTTCTTCCCCTCTCCTGAATTAGAGTAAGAGGACAGCTCTCAACCAATCCAGACACCTTGCAGAGCTCCTGTCTTCTGCTCACTGCTCATGTGCAATTCATCACCCTGTCCTAGACATTTTTCTCCTCAGTATCTTAAACCTTCCTACAATTCACCAACCCTTTGGCCATGACATCAGTTCAGGGTTCCAACACTGAGACTGGTCATGTCAGGCCTGCCCTAAGCCTAATATGATGGAAAGAAACAGAGTCCAGAGTCCAGCCAGGGCAGCAGAGGGAGAATTCCTGCACAGGGAAGAGGTGGGCTTTTTTTGCTGATTCAAATAATGCATCTGGGCGTTATTCAAAGTCTCTCCCAAAGCCCCCTCCTGAAGTCTCCCCTCCACCTCTGCAGAGGGGACCCTCCTCCTCCCCTGAATATGACAGGTGCATCCACAGGAAATTCGGTTACGTCTATCATTTTCATACTGTGCCTCCCTACTAGTTTCTTTGCTAGCTCTTCAGCAGACCCAAGCAGTGGCCACTTAACACTGAATCCAAATCATCACTCTGGCCCTCTAACTCAGACTGGGACTTTTTTGATTAGCCAAGATCTGTTGTTTTTCCCTCACGTTACTGCAAAAGGTTTCTAATTTGTCTTCTTGCCTTCTATGTTATACCTGTCTCTATACTAAAGTCAGGTTGAAATTCAAAAGACAGATTTGATCTTACCACTTTTCTGCTTAAAACCATTCCTTGGCTGCCCTTTTTGCCTGGATGTGTTCCAAGTTCTTCAGCATGAACTGAGCCCTTCACACCTCTCTAGGTTCATTTTCAGCCACCACTTGCCATGCCCGGAGCTGTATACTCCAGTCAGACTAACCATTTGCACAGTGCTCTCCTTTGCTTCCAGGCTCTCCTTTGCTTCTATGCCATTCTCTCTGGCTGGCCTGTCTTTGACTTTCCTCCTTGTCATGAACGCATAATTGTATGTTACTGCAGCATCTACTTGGACTGAAACTTAAACTTTTTCATGCCAGAAGCAGGGCTCAGTCACCCTGGACAAGAGTTTCCAGCTCTACACCTCCTCCCAGTTCCTCAGCCTGGTCCATCCAGTGTCTGCCTGAGATGGTTTGGCTGTGTCCCCACCCAAATCTCATCTTGATTTATAGCTCCCATAATTTTCATGTGTGGTGGGAGGGACCCGCGGGAGATCACTGAATCACGGGGGGCAGTCCCCCATGCTGTTCTCATGGTAGTGAATAAGTCTCACAAGATCTGATGGTTTTATAAGGGGAAACCCCTTTCACTTGGTTCTCATTCTGTCTTTCCTGCTGCCATGTAAGACGTGCCTTTTGCCTTCCACAATGATGGTGAGGCCTCCCCAGCCACGTGGAACTATGAGTCCATTAAACCTCTTTTCCTTGATAAATTACCCAGTCTCAGGTATGTCTTTATCAGCAGCGTGACAATGGACTTACACACTGCCTTATACAACTGCCTGCTGGTGACCACCTCCCTATGGGACCACCTCCCAATGCAGCCTACTTGAATCCCCTTACTGACCCACGTACCTAACATGGACTGTGCAGATATGCCGTAGTGACCAGTCCCAGTGTGACTGCACGAGACAGGTACCTGCTTGCTCCAAACCCACCAAGTAGAACTACCCACGGGAAAATGCTTGGGTAATGCCCTGGTCCCCAACAAAAGCTTCAGTCCCACAGGTTCTCTCTCTCTCTTGCTCCCCTACTCCTTGGTTGAATGCATGTGTTCTGGGCAGCTCTCCCCATCCCACTGGCCTTGCGAGGCAAGGTGTGCTGCCCTCTTCTCTTAAGTAATGCACTGCTTTTGTTAATTAATGTGTTTGTTGTGCTGCCTCCTGTGTCTCACCCCATGGACACAGCCAAACCTAACTCTTCTCCCAGTCAGAGCTCTCCTACAGAGTGGCTATCTTGGTAAGAACAAACTGCGCACAGGTCAGACAAGAGCCATAAGGGTGTTTGCCAATATAAACAAGTTTCCTGTGAGAGGGACACCTGGTCATGAGTCAGACACTTAGGCATGAGGCCATCGACCAGAATAAAGTAGTATCCCATGAAAGGCACACTGTAAATACTCATGACTGACTGCCTTTCCTGTAGCCCCATCAGGGCAGGACTAGAATTTATAACCACTCTCCAGGGAAAGCCCTGCAGACCAGATTAGAGGAAAATACAGCACTCTTCAAGAAGCAGCTCAGAAAGACCTCCTCCAGGAAGTTTGATCTGATGCCACAGGGCTGGGTTACGGTCCCTCCTCTCTGCTGTGCCCCTCTGTGCTCACCGGCTTGGCTCTTTCATGTCCTCACTATGCTAGTGTCACCTGGTAACACACTTGAGTTACCTGGTTTTGTTCTGTGGTCTACACCAATCTGGAGCTCCTTGTGGGTAGTAACCTTAGACAAGGCGCACAACATAATTAGCAATTAATATTGTTTAATGTCTGAGTCAATAAGTGAATGAATGAAGCAAATAACTGGCTTGGTTTCTCTTATGAACACTATGGGTCATGTAATTTTGTTTCCCACTTACTCGTCACTGATGAGGGAAGGACTATCAAGAGATTATGGCAGATATTTAAGGTATTAGGTGAACCCCTGGCTCCCACTCCCACGTGCTGCTGCTTCGCTGATAGCTGTAGTATAGTAACAGCACATTTGTAGAACTAAAGGGGAGTGCCAAAATATTTTAAAATTAAATGAATTTATCACTGCGAAAAAGCCAAATGAACATCCACTATTAATGTCTTATCTTGTCAAGTGTCTAAGGACTGTGTGGCTCAAAAACCCATGCTTTTTATACATTTTGAATTGGAAAACTGCAATTATTACTTTTTCCAACTAGTAAAGTCTTATTGTTTCCTGATGACACAGCTCAAAAGTCACCTTCTCTGTAAAACTCCTCTAACATCCCATCACCACACTCCTCCTGCAGCCCTTCCACCTGATCTGTTGGACCATCCCCCTGTCATTTATTTGATTTCCCCATTAGATTGAGTAACTGACAATCACTTTCATACCTCTAGTGGTTTATCTTAGTTGTGAGCACCTTGGAGTTTTCAATACAGATTTCTTCATGAAGGAATGAATGAAAAGATTACATCTATAAAGGGGGAAGACTGCTGGTGACAGAGAAATAGCTCAGAGGGGTTATAGACAAGGGGCCTTATTAGGATTGGAGGTTTTTGAAGCATGTGACTTGGCTGAGTGTTCTAGTTGTAACAACTACATACTAATATGATTTGCATGACATGTTTCACGTATGCTTGAATTCTTGAGACCTTACAATAACCATTATTTCAATTCATTCACTTATTTCCTTCATGCTAAGGATTAAGATTAATGATTATTTGAAGAGGGTCATTTATTAAAGTGCCTATTTGATTCAGTGAATACTTATTATTTAGGCCAGGGCAAACCATGTGGAATGTCCCTGGAGCTCCTGCGGACCCTGGCTCAGGAAGGTGGTGGGGCTTGGTTCGAAATGCTTAAGTCAAGGAGAAAAAGGAAGGTAGTGTTTAGTTAGGTGTCTAAGTATTTGCTTAAGGAATTGGCCACCTGCTTGTCCAAGTTCAGACTGTTATCTTAACTGCCCTTTGAATGCTTCTAGATTGCTTTTATTCTTTGAGGATTAGTGAACAATTCAGTCCCACAGGTGTCTGCTGTTTTGAGAAAACTTAGTGCTGAAAAGTACACAAACGGGGGCAAATCCTTATTTGTTAAAACCTCCAGTCTTTCAAGAGATCCTTTTCCTAGACGCGTGACTCAGAGTTCGCATAATCCCATTTCACTTAACCCAGGTCACTCCCAACTCAAGTTCACACCAACAGAAGGATCCTAGGATAGACCCATTCATCCATCCATCCTTTCTTCCTGCTTCCTTCCTCCCTCCCTTTTACCCCCCACCACCTGCCCTCGAGTTTAACTGTAACCCTGATTTACTTCATTCCTTTCTTCTGTTTGACATTTCTCAGATTTCACAAGAGGGGAGTGAAGGAAAAAAACCACGTGCTTGAAAATATTTTTCTCTTTTTAAAGCCACGTCTTTCTACTTCATTTTGATTTCAGTGTAACTCGCAGAGTGAGGACTCCTGGCCCAGGCTTGGAGCCCGCAGCCCGCAGCCGGCATCCGCCGCCGCCGGCCAGGTGTGCGCTGGGAGGGCGTGAGGATTCCCCTTTGCCCGGCCCGCGGCTCCCCCGTGTGGCCTGAGTGGGTAATGACGCAAATAATGCGCTTTGAGAAGGCAGGAGGCAGGCGTCGCGCCCTCCGGAGCCCACGGAGGAGTCTCTCCGGTTTTCTTTTTAACACATTCTTGCCTTCCTCAGAGGCAAAAAATTTCCAGTTGGTCTCAGGCTAACATGGACTCAGGCAGAGGAATTGAATGATGGCCGGTTTCAAGGAAGCAAAACAAACTCCTACCGGGGAGACAGATTGGAGTCGAATGATTTCAGGATACCCAAGACCACTCCTGCCACACAAGCGAGGGGAAAGAGCGAGGAAGGTTCTAGATAAGCTAGATTCCCCGCTAGGTGCCAGACATCTGACATGCATTATTTAATCTTACTGTACCCCAAGCTAGGTAGGAATTGTCACCTCATTTTACAGAAGAGGAAACTGATTCTCCAAGGCCCACAGTCTCAAAATGGCATAACAAGGGTTCAAACTGTGACCAGGCTGACTCCAAATCCCATATACTTGGCATGACAGGACCTCATACAAGATGGGCATCTCGGTCCGTTTGTGTTGCTGTAAATAGAGTACCTGAGACAGAGTAATGTGTGAAGAACAGAAATGTATTTCTCACAGTTCTGGAGGCAGGTTCAATGTCTAGGGAGGGCCCACATCTCTGCTTCCAAGATGGCACCTCGAACCCTAAGCTCGCATGGAGGAAAGGCAAAAAGGGCAAGGAGAGACGAACTTGCCCCCTCCTCTAGCCCTTTTATAAGGTGCTAATCACCTTCCTATAGGATGCATTTTTTACCCTGTTGCACAGGGAATTCACTTTCTACATGAATTTTGGAAGGAACGCAAACATTCTAATCATAGTGAGGTGAGGATCTCCTGCTCAGTTCTCTCCCTCAGTTGGAGATAGATAGATGTCAGGCTCCAGAGAAAGCTGCTTATATTTCAAGTCCAGTAACCTCACATCTGCATGGTCCATCTAAGTTACTAGAGTGTGGCATTCTGATTTCTGCTTTGCAAAGTATGCTGCATTTTCTCAAGAGCAGTCCTATGAGATGATTTTTTTATTGGCAATTTAATCGTAAAATGAAGAGATGAAGTCACCTGCTTAAAATTCTGACAGCTAGCAAATGTACATGAATTTGTCTTTTTCAGGTCTAGGTGTGAAATCAATTTTAATTATCATATCAAGTTGTCTTACATCTACTTTTGTAGACTAGTTTTGAAAAATTTGTCAAATGAGGGAGTTGGGGATCCTAAAGTTCCCTTCTAGCTCCTGAGTTCTGTGAGTTCTGGATCTTGGGTGCTCTCACATCTGTTTCTCATCTTCCCAGTGCTCTAATCTGGGGGTACCAGGGTGATACGGTTTGCCTTTGTGTCCACACTCAAATCTCGTCTTGAATTGTAATCCCCATAATCCCCCCATATCAAGGAAAGTGACCTGGTGGGAGGTGACTGGGTCATGGGGGCAGTTTCCCCCATGCTGTTCTCCTGATAGTTCTCATGAGATCTGATGGTTTTATAAATGTTTGACAGTTCCTCCTTCACACGCTCACTCTCCTGCCACCATGTAAGATGTGTGTTACATGAGTGTGGCATTCTGATTATATGGTAATGGTAAGGGTAAGGGTAATGCTTCCCCTTACTGCCATGATTGTAAGTTTTCTGAGGCCTCCCCATCTATGTGGAACTGAGTCAATTAAACCTGTTTTCTTTAGAAATTACCCAATCTCTATAAATTACCCATTTCTTCATAGCAACGTGAAAATGGACTAATGCACAGGGTATACAGCTTGGTGACTAGCCATTGGACACACAGGCGGTCTCTGCCCCATCTAATCCTGGGATGCAGGTTCCTTGACTGTGGACCTTGCATTGTGTGCTAGGAAGTTACTGTTTGGCCTCATCTTGTCCCTTTTCTTTGATGAGACTCAACATTTCCCTTTGGGATGAGCCGCTTTCTCTCTGGTTGGGGTGGGGCTGATCCACTCAGGCTTTGATGGTGTTTATATAACTCTGGCCTGGGTTGTCAAAGTGATTGGTCCATAAACAAAATCTTGCTCTAAGTTGGGCTAAGGGCAGGCAGCTGCAGCTTCTAGCCTCTTTGGGAGAGAAGTGTGTTTCTAGTTTTAGCTTCTAGCCCATTTGGTATGGAAGTGTGCTTTTGACTGTGATTGCTAATGTGGTTTTCATGGACTGAATATTCATGTACCCTCTCCACCCCCTAGTATTCATCTATTGAAGCCCTAATCCTCAGTGTGACTATATTTGGACATGGGACTTTTACAGAAGTAATTAAAGTAAGGTAATAAGGATAGGGCCTAGATCCCACAGGATGAGTGTCCATAGAAGCGGAAGAGAAACCAGAGGTTGCTCCCTCTCCACATGCAGGCACTGAGGAAAGGCATGCACTGCGGACCGAAGACACAGTGGGTGGCCAGGTGCAAATCAGGAGGACTCTCCTCACAGGAACCAAACCTTGCTGGCACCTTGATCTCAGACTTCTCAGCTGCTGGAACTGTGAGAAATACATTTCTGTAATTTAAGCCTCTCAGTCTAATGGTATCTTGCTATGGCAGCTTGAACTAACGCAGTGGTAAAAGGTCAGCTGGGGGCTACTAGTCATCATCTCTGCCACCAAGTAAGAAAGCCAACACAGGCAAGAAGAGCTGGGAGTGGGAGTGACAAGGGCTGTGGACCCCGGACTGTTCGTAAAGCCAATACGTTTTTTTTTAACCAGCTTTACTGATGTATCATTCATATACAACTTCCCCGCTTAAAGTGTATAATTCAATGGATTTTTATATATTCAGATACATACACAGGTGGAACTATCACCAGTCATTTTAGAATATTTTCCTCACCTCAAAGCCCCCATTTCTTCCATTTACTCCCCTATGTTCCCATCCTTCCCAGCCCTAAGCAATCACAAATTTTTGTTTCTCAACATTTGCCTATTCTGTATATTTCATATAAACAGAATAATATGGTTTTGTGTGTGTGTCCGGCTTCTTTTACTTAGCATAATGTTTCCAAGTTTCATCCATGTTATGGTGTATGTCAGTACCTCATTTCTTTCTATGGCTGAATAATATTCGGTCCTATGGATATATGACATTTTGTTAATCCATCAGTTGGTCAATGTTTGGGTGTTTCCACCTTTTGTCTATTAGGAATATTGTTGCTACAAACATTTGTGTTCAAGTTTTTATGGAGATATGTTTTTATTTTTCGTGAGTGAATCTGAGTGGAATTTCTCTCGACTAGAATTCCACCTTAAGAATGAAATAACTGACTCATATGACTGTTTAATTGTTTGAGGAATTGCCAGGCTGTATTCCAAAGTGGCTACATTATTTACATTCCCACCCACACTGTGTGAGGAGCTCTGATTTCTCAGTATCCTTGCCAATACTTATTAATATCCAACTTTTTTATTCTAGCCATCCTAGTAGATGTGGTGGTATCTCACTGTGGTGTTGATTTGCATTTCCTTGATGAATAATGACTAATGACGTCAAGCATCTTTTCATATGTTTATTGGCCATTGTGTATCTTCCTTGGGGAAATGTTTATTCAGATCCTTTGCCCATTTTACTTCATGTATTCTAGATACAAATTTCTTATCAGAACTTTTCCTTTTGTTTTGCGCTTGTGCTTTTGATGTTAAATGAAAGAATTTATTGCCAAATGCAAGGCCATGAAGATTTGTCCTTAGGTTTTCTTCTAATAGTTTTGTAGCTTTAGCTTCTATATTTAGGTATTTAGTTCATTTAAAATGAATTTTTGTATATAGTATGAGATAAGAGTTGAAATTCATTCTTTTGCTTGTGGTTATCCAGCTGTCCCAGCACCATTTGTTGAAAACACTCTCCTTTCCCTATTGAATGGCCTTGACATCCTTATTGAAAAACGAAAATGAGTTGATCATAAACACAAGGGTTTATTTCTGAACTCTTAGTTCCATTCCACTGATCCTTGTGCCAGTACCACAGTGTATTGATTACTGTTGCTTTATTGTAAGCTTTGAAGTCAGAAAATGTGAGTGCATGTACTTTGTTTATATTTTAAAAATAGCGTTGGTTATTCTGGCTGACTTGCAATTTTGTATGCATTTTGAAATCAGCATGTCAATTTCTACAAAGAAGTCACATGGGATTCTGATAGAGATTATGTTAAATCTGTAGATCAATTTGGGGAGTTGTGCTATCTTAATGTTAAGTTTCTGATCCATGAACATGGATGTCTTTCAATTTATTTAGATTCTCTTGAGTTTGTTTCAACAACATGTTGTGGCTTTCAAAGTATGTTTGGCATTCTTTTGTTAAATTTATTCCTAGGTATATTATTCTTGTTGAAACTATTGTGAATGGAATTGTTTTCTTAATATTTTTGAATAGATCATTGCCAGTGTATAGAAATACAATTTTTGTATTTTGAGCCAATCTATATTTGTTTACCTTAATTCTGCTTGAATTGTGTTTTTGGTATTTGGAACTGAAAGAATGCTGTGTTAGTCCATTTTCACGCTGCTGATAAAGACATACCTGAGGCTGGGAAGAAAAATAGGTTTAATGGACTCACAGTTGCACATGGCTTAGGAAGGCCTCACAATCATGGCAGAAGGCAAAAGGCACTTCTTACATGGTGGCAGCAAGAGAGAATGAGAAAAAAGTGTAAACAGAAACCGCTTATAAAACCATCAGATCTCGCGAGACTTACTCACTCCCATGAGAACAGTATGGGGGAACCATCCCCATGATTCAATTATCTCCCACTGGGTTCCTTCCAGAACATGTGGGAATTATGGGAGTACAATTCAATATGAGATTTGGGTGGGGACACAGAACCGAACCATATCAAATGCTAACCAGTACTAGACTGTGCCATAACTGGATTCCCCAAAATCTGGGATGTGGAAATATATATGACTGTTTACAAAGAGCTTTCACATGACTTTATTTGATCCCCACTTACTTTGGGAGATGTGCATAGTATTTTTATCTGCATTTTAAAGATGAGGAAACTGAGGCTTGAGAAGCTAAAAGACTTACTTAACCCTCAAGCTTAGTAAGTGGTTCTTAGTAAGCCATAACTGCGGTCTTCTGACCCCTGTACCAAAGCCTTTCATGTAGCCATAACCCCAATCTTCTGACCGACCCCTGTATGAAAGCCTTCCTGAGGGGCTCACAGAGCCTGAGAGAGGTATGTTTTTGCCACTCTTCCTCTTTTTAAGAGACAGAGTCTTGCTCTGTTGTCCAGTCTGGAATGCAGTGGTGCAGTCAGAGCTCACTGCAGCCTCAAACTCCTGGGCTCAAGTGATCCTGCCACCTCAGCCTCCCAAGTAGCTAGGACTACAGGCACAAGCCACCATGCCCAGCTAATTTTTTAAATTTTTTGTAGAGACGTGATCTTGCTGTATTGCTCAGGCTGATCTCAAACTCCTGACCCCAAGTGATCCTCCTGCTTTGACCTCCCAAAGTGCTAGGATTATAGTTATAAGCCTCTGTACCTGGCCAGAGATACTTTTCTAACATGTCTGCCAGGAAACAAGGGTGGGGCAGGGAAGCACTGCCTCAAACAACAGTATAGAGCAGGGGTGCTCAATCTTTTGTTTTCCCTGGGCCACACTGGAAGAAGAACTGTCTTGGGCTACACATGAAACAAACCAACACTAACAATGGCTGATGAGCTTAAAAAAAAAATTACAAAAAAATCTCATAATATTTTTAAAAGGTTTACAAATTTGTGTTGGGCCGCATTCAAAGCCATCCTAGGTCACATGCAGCCCATGGGCCATGGGTTGGACAAGCTTGATAGAGAAGCAGAGTCTCAGAAAAGGAGTCATGACTAAGGTAGAAGATCAAGTAATTAAATTCTAGTGCTAACCCTAAGGAGAAATGAATATTTATCAACCGGAGAAACTTTTTTTAAAGTCTTTATCCTAAAGAGTATGGAAAATAAAACCTCACCCACACCTGTCCCAAAATAAGTATTTGTGGCAGATAATTTACACTATTTTAGGGACTTTATAATAAACTTTATAAACTACAAGGCTGAGAGCTAAGAAGCCCAACTTGGCTCTGCAACTCTTTTAATTAACATAATTATAACGAAAGTTGAGTCAAAGGCAATTTAGTACAGTGTGTGCTGCACTTGGCAGATTTCTAAACATGGGAATTAAGGTCAGAGAGGGAAGGCCATTATTTGGCTTGAGTATTGAGAACTTTCTTCGTAATTGCACTCTGCTGTAGGTCATCATTTTTAGTTTAAAAACTGTTTCAACCATATTTTCACACTTCAGTAGGACTATGATAAATATAATTGTATGTATTAACAGTGTCTGTCAACACGAAAGGAAGAATGGATCCAAAACTCTCCATCTAGCTCTTAATTCAATCAAACTCAAGTAGTTCCATTTAAAAAATAAATGTTTTTCTTTTAGTTCTTACTTATGGTGGATAGTGATGGGAGACACAGTAGGCAGTACCAATAGTATCTGTTTTTTGGTTGCCAGATCTCCTGTGATGGGCAGGGCAGGGCAGAATGCCAATCTTCTTGTCTTTCACCAAAAGAAGGAGTATCAGTGATGGAGGTGGAGGCCTGTACTCTATTTCATAATAATCTGTGGTTGAGAGAGATTAGGAAATTCCTCATTCATTAGAAGCCTCACCTATTACAACTAATAATGTTTTGTAATAATTCCATGCCCATATGAGAACCAGAAATCCTGTTTATGTTTATTGATTATTGCACATGAAGATTATAACACAAAGAAATGATACATGTTGGATGTCATAGATATTCTAAGTACCCTGATTTGATCATTACACAATGTATGCATTTATTGAGATATCATATGTACCCCATAAACATGTAAAATTACTATGTACCAATAAAAATACATTTTTTAAACTGCAAAAAAATTATAAAGAAAGAAGTTTTTGTATTATTTAGAAACATCTGACATATATTCACTTCTATAAACCTAAGATGATGGCAGAGAGGGCATAAAAATATTAAACCCAAGTTGAAGTGGTGCCCAAGATGGCCAAATACGAAGCTCCAGACTCCAGCTCTCAGCGTGAGTGACACAGAAGACGGGTGATTTCTGCATTTTCAACTGAGGTACCGGGTTCATCTCACTGGGGCATGTCAGACAGTTGATGGTGGTCCATGAGTGCAGCCTGACCAGCGAGAGCTGAAGCAGGGCGAGGCATCGCCTCACCTGGGAAGTGCAAGGGGGAAGGGAATTCCTTTTCCTAGCCAAGGGAAACTGAGACACACAACACCTGGAAAATTGGGTAACTCCCACCCTAATACTGCACTTTACCAAGGGTCTTAGACAATGGCACACCAGGAAATTATATCCCACACCGGACCCGGAGGGTCCCACATGCATGGAGCCTACATTATTACTAGCACAGCTGTCTGAGATCCAGCTGCAAGGCAGCAGTGAGGCTGGGGGAGGGGCGCCCACCACTGCTGAGGCTTAGGTAGATAAACAAAGCTGCCAGGAAGCTCAAATTGGGTGGAGCCCACCACAGCTCAAGGATGCCTGCCTCCCTCTGTAGACTCCAGCTCTGGGGACAGGGCATAGCTAAACAAAAAGCAGCAGAAACCTCTGCAGATGTAAAAGTCCCTGTCTGACAGCTTTGAAGAGAGCAGTGGTTCTCCCAGCACGGAGGTTGAGCTCTGAGAACGGACAGACTGCCTACTCAAGTGGGTCCCTGACCTCTGAGTAGCCTAACTGGGAGACATTCCCAACTAGGTGCAGACCTACACATCACACCTCAGATGGCTGGGTACACCCTGAGATGAAGCTTCCAGAGCAAGAATCAGACAGCAACACTCGCTGTTCAGCAATATTCTATCTTCTGCAGCCTCCACTGCTGATACCCAGGCAAACAGGGTCTGGAGTGGACCTCAAGGAAACTCCAACAGACCTGTAGCTGAGGATCCTGACTATTGGAAGGAAAACTAACAAACAGAAAGGACACCCACACCAAAACCCCATCAGTACATCATCATCATCAAAGACCAAAGGCCGATAAAACCACAAAGATGGGAAAAAGTAGAGCAGAAAAGCTGGAAATTCAAAAAGTCAGAGCTCATCTCCCCCTCTAAAGGAACGCAGCTCATCGCCAGCAACGGAACAAAGCTGGATGGAGAATGACTTTGACGAGTTGAGAGAAGAAGGCTTCAGTCCATCAAACTTCGCAGAGCTAAAGGAGGAACTATGTAACCAGCACAAAGAAACTAAAAACCTTGAAAAAAGAATGGATGAATGGATAACTAGAATAATCAATGCAGAGAAGACCTTAAAAGAACAGATAGAGATGAAAACCATGACCCGAGAACTACATGACAAATGCACAAGCTTCAGTAACTGACTCGATCAACTGGAAGAAAGATTATTAGTTATTGAAGATCAAATGAATGAAATGAAGCGAGAAGAAAAATGTAGAGAAAAAAAGACTAAAAAGAAGTGGACAAAGCCTCCAAGAAATATGGGATTATGTGAAAAGACCAAATCTACGTCTGATTGGGGTGCCTGAAAGTGACGGGGAAAATGGAACCAAGTTGGAAAACACTCTGCAGGATATCATCCAGGAGAACTTCCCCAACCTAGTAAGGCAGGCCAACATTCAAATTCAAGAAGTACAGAGAATGCCACAAAGATACTCCTCGAGAAGAGCAACTCCAAAACACATAATTGTCAGATTCACCAAAGTTGAAATGAAGGAAAAAATCTTAAGGGCAGCCAGAGAGAAAGGTTGGGTTACCCACAAAGGGAAGCCCATCAGACTAACAGCAGATCTCTCAGCAGAAACTCTATAAGCCAGAAGAGATTGGGGCCAATATTCAATATTCTTAAAGAAAAGAATTTTAAACCCAGAATTTCATATCCAGCCAGACTAAGTTTCATAAGTGAAGGAGAAATAAAATCCTTTACAGATAAGCAAATGCTTAGAGATTTTGTCACCACCAGACCTGCCCTGCAAGAAACCCTGAAGGAAGCCCTAACCATGGAAAGGAACAACCGGTACCAGCCATTGCAAAAACAACTCAAAATGTAAAGACCATCGAGGCTAGGAAGAAACTGCATCAACTAACGAGCAAAACAACCAGCTATTATCATAATGACAGGATCAAGTTCACACATAACAATATTAACCTTAAATGTAAATGAACTAAATGGTCCAATTAAAAGACACAGACTGGCAAATTGGAGAGTCAAGACCCATCAGTCTGCTGTATTCAGGAGACCTATCTCACATGCAGAGACATACATAGGCTCAAAATAAAGGGATAGAGGAAGATCTACCAAGCAAATGGAAAACAAAAAAAAGCAGAGGTTACAATCCTAGTCTCTGATAAAACAGACTTTAAACCATCAAAGATCAAAAGAGCCAAAGAAGGCCATTACATAATGGTAAAGGGATCAATTCAACAGGAAGAGCTAACTATCCTAAATATATATGCACCCAATACAGGAGCACCCAGATTCATAAAGCAAGTCCTCAGAGACTTACAAAGAGACTTAGACTCCCATACAATAATAATGGGAGACTCCAACACCCCACTGTCAACATTAGACAGATCAACAAGACAGAAAGTTAACAAGGTTATCCAGGAATTGAACTCATCTCTGCAGCAAGCAGACCTAAGAGACATCTACAGAACTCTCCACCCCAAATCAACAGAATA
>NW_012115222.1:2096552-2098851 GCF_000951035.1 Colobus angolensis palliatus
ACGAGTTAATGGGTGCAGCACACCAACATGGCACATGTATACATATGTAACAAACCTGCACATTGTGCACATGTACCCTAGAACTTAAAGTATAAAAAAAACAAAAAAACAAAAAACCCAAGTTGAAAGCTAAGCTGGCATTCAGAAGACAATGGTCTGTAGTATTGAGACAGACTGTCTACTACATGCAGAGGCCTAGAGTTCAGAGCAGGAGGCTGAGGTAAGCAAGACACCCGTGCTCAGTCCAAAAGCTGGCAAATATAGTACACTCCTTAGTATCACTGTCTAATGTCACAGTGACACCCAGTTGAGTGGGTAAACAACTTCCAGCAAGGCCCACCAAGCTGCAGTGCCTTCCTAGCCTGCTCCCATCAAGAGTTCTGGGGAGGACAGCTCTTCTGCTCTCCAGTACAACTTGACCAGAACAAAGGCCTAGAACTTGGACCCCACCTGCCACCCGTAGGGAATTCCCTCCTTCTCCAGCCAGGGGAGGCAGCCAGCTGGGTTAGAGCCAATAGTTGGTCTTAGGCTCTATTCTTCCCCATTCCCTTTCTTTTATCCGATGGGGCTGAATGAAGAGCTAGAAAGCAGCTGTTCTTGTTTTAGGTAATTATTCCCTTCCTCCCTCCACATATCCAAGAGAATAAGCTCCTTGCCTCCCTATTGCCTTGAACAATTCCTTGCACATCATTGATTCTCAATGAACTATGTTAAAATGAATCTGTAATCAACTTTGCTATGCTCATGGGTCTATTTCCTTTACCACAACAATACTGACAATGAAGGGTAGTTTTGTGGTGCTTTTCCATTTATGTGTCTACCTGTTTTTGCTTTAAAGATGAGGAAAACATTATTTCTTGCCTCCTCTAGCTGAAACTCTGAGTACTGATTAAGAGTTTATTTGGGCCCAGGTACAGTGGCTCACACCTGTAATCCCAGCATTTTGGGAGACCAATGCGGGAGGGTTGCTTGAGCCCAGGAGTTCAAAACCAGCCTGGGCAACATAGGGAGAGCCGGTATCTACAAAAGTTTATTTGGTACTAGTGGACAGTTTGGAGAGATTACCAAAGGCTGAGTCAATATAAAAATTCCTCAAAAAATTATAAACGTATTTATACAAGAAAGCAAATCAAAGTATCCAGGAAAAATTGTTCTCTCCAGCACAAATTCAAGAACATACGAATTAAAGCAAATTTGAGGTGCCACTTACAACTAAATTAAGAAACATCATAACCTGATAATATATACTAATGTGTTTGTAGTGTATCTGACTTATTTCTACAGCTTAGGAAGTGATATGACAATAGTACTGAATATCTAACTGACAGTGTCTCAGGGAACACAACTCCACAATGTAAATGGTGGCCCTGTAAAAAAAAAAATGTTTTTATCTAATAATCTTTGCTCCTGGAACTTTTTCTGAACCTCAGAGGGCACATAGAACAGGAGATAAGATTCCTGGCATGCTCAAAAACAATTGAGTTCTTCACCAGCAATCCTCAAAAAAGAAAATCCTTACTGTTGTTCTTGAGAATAGAAATATGTAAATTCAGAAAGAATGGCTTAGATATGACAATACGTACAGAGGAAAGAAAATGGTTAATATATGGGTAAAACTTACTAAGTGTTGACCCTAATTAGCAATAATTTCTCATGTAGATTTTTTAGAAAATGACAGTTTAAATCAACGACTAACATATAAATTTGACTGGGCATGATGGCTCATGCCTGTAATCCCAGCTACTTAGTTAGGAAGCTGTAGTGGGAGGATTACTTGAGGCCAGGAATTCAAGATCAGCCTGAGCAATATAACAAGATGGTAACAATATAACCATCTCTACGAGAAAGTAAAAAAAAAAAAAAAAAAAAAAAAAAAAAAAGAGAGCCAGGCATGGTGGCTTGTGCCTGTAGTCCCAGCTACTGAGGAGGCTAAGGCTGGGGGATTTCTTGAGCCTAGGAGATCAAGGCTGTAGTGAGCTATGATTGAGCCACTGCACTCCATCTTGGGCAAAGAGTGAAACCTGTCTCTATGGAAAAAAATGGTATCTTCCAAATTAAGAGAAGGAAAAAGGTAAAAAGAAAAAAAAAAAAAACCTCAAGCAATCTCCAAAAAGGAAATATGGAAGGAACAAAATACAAAACTGGAATTACATTAAATCTATATGGGTCATATCCTCCAGTAAAAGAAAAAAGAATGCTTGTTTAGCTAAACAAAATCCCAACCATATGCTGTTTAACAAGAGATACATCTAAATAATATGAAAATGAATGCATCTAAATAATATACTATTTATATTAT
>NW_012115222.1:2100533-2208707 GCF_000951035.1 Colobus angolensis palliatus
TATAGTATATTATAGATAATATATAATAGTATATTATTTAGATGCATCTAAATAATATGAATAATAAATAATTGAGATTAAAATGATGAAAGAGTATACCTGATAAAAGTATAAAGAAAAGAAGACTGGTGTGGGCTATATTAATATCAGACAAAAGAAACTTTCAGGCATAAAGCATTACTTAAAAATAAAGTTGTTCTTGAATGATCAAAGGTTTCAGGGAGAGAGAGAATAACTTAAAATTTGCATGCATTTAATAGCATATATGATAGAGGAACTGAAATCAGTATTTCCAAGAGATATCTGCACTCTCATGTTCATTGCAGCCAATAGCCAAGACATGAAAAAGACCTAAGTGTCCATTGATAATGAAGGGATAAAGAAATTGTGTTGGGTATGTATATACAATGAGATATTATTCTACCTTAAAAAGAAAGCAAATCCTGCCATTTGCTACAACATGGATGAACCCGAGGGCATTAGGCTAAGTGAGTTAAGTAAAACAAAGAAAGGCAAATACTGTATGATTTCACTTACATGCAGAATCTAAAAAAAGCTAAACTCATATAAATGGATCATAGAATAGTGGTTGCCGGGGCCGGGGGAGATGGGGAAATACTGGTTAAAGGGTACAAACTTCCAGTTATGAGTAAGTTCTGGGGATCTAATGTACAGCACAGTGACTATAGCTAACAATACTGTGTTGTACACTTGAATTTTGCTGAAAGAGTAGCTCTTAAATGTTCTCATCATACAAAAAAAGTAACAAGGTGAAGGGATAGCTAGCTAACTTGATTGCAATAATTATCTCAATATATACACATACTAAATCATCACACTGTACACCTAACATTTATACAATTTTGTCAATTACACCTAAATAAAGCTGGAAAATAAAAAAACCTCCCATAAAAAAGAAAATAGATAAATAATTTACATGCATTTATTACACAGTCTCACAATATATAAAGAAAAGTTGACAGACCTACCAGGAGAAATAGACAAGTCTAAAATCATAGTAACAGATTTTAACAGGTCTCTGTGTAATTGAAAGAAAGAAAGCAGAATACTACAACGAAGCACGCAAAAAAGAATATGCTAGTGGGATTATGTTTTGTTTTTCTTGTTAAAATTTCCCCCAAAATTTAAATGCATAATTAGAGTCAAACAAGAAACAGGATCCAAGGTGAGGCTTCCACGGTTTTGTGTCTTGGGGTCTCTGCAGACTGAGGTTGCCTGTACCTTCCTACACACCTCAGCGTCTGTAAGTGATTATGAGCGGCACAGGGGAAGGAAAGAACATGTGGATCAGGTGTTAACAGCATTTTTTCCAAACATTCTCCATTCTGCTTTTCTTAATAACTTTGGTTTTGGAAAGTCCCTTGTGCTAAAGTAATCCAAGGTGCCTCTCCCAAGAATGTTCTGTGGCCTGACCATAGACTCTGCCCACCTTGATCCTGATTCCAAGAGGGAGATGACCCCGAAAGGAGCTGGAATCTAAGGGCTGGCATCCGGTCCTGTGGCGGAAAGTGTGTCACACACTTTCAAAGATGTAAAAAAATCCCACTTGTTCTAAGTCACTTTGCTTCCTGCCTGGGACATGAAAAGGGGGCCTTGTTCTTTGTGAGGGAGTGTGCAGCTAATTCTGGTATGACGTAAAGGCAGTTTATATTATTTTATTGTCTGTGCAAAATGAACTGTCACTTCTCAGCTTATTACACGGGAGTCTTACAGTTTGCTTAGCATCTGAGGAACACACCCAGAGCCCAGAACAGTCCACCAGAGACTGAACTAATACTGCAGTGTGGAAGACATCATACCAAGATGAAAGATGCTTTCCTGTGCCGAGTGAGGCGATGGAAAAATAGAAAGCCAGACAAGAATGTACACAAAAATGATGTACAAAAGGGCACCTCTTCTCTGACTTGGTGCAGTACTAAGGGCTTGCTTTTGCAAAGTTTGCCTCATACAAACTGCTTCCAAAACCACTTTACAGTTAATAAAAAGCTTTGGATGGCCATTTGTTAGCGTGCAATAATAAATCACAGTTGAGGCAGAGGGAAAAACTTACGTTTAGATGACACTGCTGTCAGCTGTCTGTGGGGTGGGGACAGGTTTAAGACTTGGTAGTGAGGCACGAGGGGACTGGTCCAGGGAGTGGCCTTCACTCTCTTACATGCGTATGAGAATCCAGGAAAACCCCTTAGAGCAGTAACTGCAAAGATTGGCCTCTCACTATTTCTCACTCTTCTCCCACTTCTGTGCACCCACTGTCCTTCCAATTTGTGGAGTACAGATGCCAAACCACACACAAATTGCCACCCATCAGTCATTTTTAAGTTTAAGTAAGTTGAGGGTGAAAGTTCGAAGATACACATGATACAAAATTTGAGAGAAGAAATTTGTCTAAATGTCGCCAGGGCCCACGCTCAATCTCGAGCCACTTTCGGGTCCCACCAAGAGGTGTTCAAACAGTGAACCTCTGTAAAAATAGGGCTTCTTCTGGAAGCTGAAGTAGAAATGGGATGATTCCTTTTACAAGGTGTCAAACAAAAATGTTCCAGTTTCTTTACTTTGTGAAGAGCAGTTTTCTCTTCAGTGATTGTGTGGCAACAGTAGATGGCGATGTTGCCCTTGTTTTTGAGGAAACAGCTGTTGGAAGCGGGTGAACTGTGGCAAGCATTGAAAATTCGGGGCTGAAATTTTGATTCCGTTGTGTTAGCAATGTAGTGTTGAGGGTGTTGAGGCTGTATGGCCGGAGTAGTAGGTGTGGGGAAGGAACTGATACTAATCCAAGGCCATTTGCTCTGGCCCACCAATATACTCATCTGAGGAGGCAGGCAGACACTGACAAGATTACCTACCAAATTATCAGTTTTGAAAAATGTACTCCAAATATTTGTTTGAAAGAAATGGTAGACAAATTGCAAAGTTAATACACTTCAACAGCAGCAAATCTCAAGAAGTAATCATAAAAAAGCAATGGCAATGATATTACAGATACATGATCAAGTGTCACTATGAGCTAGGCGCTGTGCCAAGTACTTCGTATGGCTGCTACTACTGAATTCTTAGAGACAGCTGTGAGACATGTATCATTACCCCCATTTTACAGATGAGGTCACCGACTTTCAGGAAGTTTAAGTACTTTTCCTGAGGTTCCACAGTTAAGTCAGTGGGTTGGCCAGAATTCAACTTCAAGCCTGCTTGGCTCCTTGAACTATAAAAAGAAATTTTTTTCTTTTCTAAAGCCAGTCGAGATAAAGACAAGTTTAGTTTTCTGAATGAACCTTCAAAATCTACATGAGATACATAAATTTAACAAATGGGGAAGAAGGAAGCCTTCTAGGGTCGGAGGAAATACTTTCTTTTTAGAGTGTCCTATATCTTACCCCAAATAATCAGATCCAGTGTGTGTATGTGTGTAATTTTAAAATATGGCATATGGATTCCAAAGGTCTATCTGCTTATCTGTTAGTAAGATTATTAAAAATTCAAGAGAACTTTCAGGCAAAAAAAAAAAAAAAAAACTAGTTTTCACAAACTTTCATCTCATAAATCATAAGTTTTTCTTAGCTATTCTACCCTTAAGTATAAGTTCACGTCATAGAAACAGTTTTCCCTTAGTGACACTAGGCAATACATTTTTTTAGTGGCAAATTTTTATTTATTGTGTGTCCATAATAATGTATGGCATTAGAAACTATCAGGATTCCCTTCCACTGGGAGGTCATGGGTGACGGTGGATAAACTCACATCCACAACCAGTACCAGGAAACTTGCCCAGTCTCTGCAGCACCGAATATATGTGCCTTATCCAGGACAACTCAGTAGAGCCCATCAAATCCTTCTAAATTGTCAACAGGTTAGAAAGAATTCCCTGAGGATATACTTGTGAAGTTAGTGATACTTCAGATAAGCTCAATGATCAAAGTATAAAAAAGTCCTTTAAAAGTTGTTTTTGAAATATCTTGACTTTGACAACTTAAGTTTGATGAATTGGAGACACAGCAAAAGCCTGCAAACATATTTTCTTTGAGAACTTGGATATGATAAATTGGAGAGGCTACAAATTTGTTCCTAGGTAAAGTTTGCATGTGCCTTTTAATCTTAAGTCCAGGCCAGTCAAACTGTTCCACATCTCCTTGAATTCATTTCAGGATTGTTTGTGAGTCTTTACGGGAAAACACAGGACAAATCTGGTTGAATAAAACCCCAAATCTGATACATGAGTCCAAACCTATCCCTCAGCTTTGCAAGGTCTAGAACAAGAGTTATAAATGGAGGTCCTGTATAATAATTTCTCATTTTAAAGTAAGAAGTCAAGCTAAAAACTGTTGAATAAAATATGTTCTATCTTCCTAAGTTGAAGAATATGCCTTCCTGATGGCCTGGGAAGAATGCGGGTCCCCAGAACCCTCAAGTTTCTACCCCAGAACACAAACACGCAGGAAGAACCGCCTCCCAGCTGCCCAAGAGGCCTCACATGCATGTGTGCACACACCCAGGCCACATGTCCAGGCTCTGTCCATGCCCCTCACAAACCAGCGCCCTCTGCCTCCTACCCCCTTGGCCCTTGGGATGCACATACTAACATTGTGATTGCCTGCTGGAGGAAGCGCCCAGTGAAGAAGCTGACTGTGGGGTCACTGGAGTGAAAAACTCTGGGGATCATGTTTGAGATGGGGAGTAAGGTGAGGGCTCCGGGTTATGTTCCCTTGAACCTGCAGACTTTCCACTCTGTGGAGAGGTAGACAGCAGGGGATGGCCAGGGCAGAGTACACAACACACAGGGCCTGGCTGGGGCTCTCCTTGTTTTCTTGAGAGACTTTCTTTCTCTTGGTCAAAAGTATAGAAGTTCAGCTTTCTCTGTAGAAAAGGTCACAAGAGGTGGTAGATGGAAAAGCAAGGAAGGCAAGGAGAGGAGTTAAGAGAACATCTCTCAGCAGAGACAGAGGGGTGGGAGAAGGTAATGGAAGTACATGGTTCAGGCCAAGGAAACCAGGGATGAACCAAGTAGCCTGGAGGGCATGTGGGCTCAGCATTTTAGAAGTCAGAAAGGTGTATTTTTTAGAAAGATTGTTATTAAAATGAAACTCCAGAGTTACAAGGTTAACATTTTGGTTACTGGAAACATGAAAATCATGCTGCTATGACTGTTGTGAGGGACAGAGGTTACAGGGAGGTTCCCTCAGTTACGTATGGAAGAAAGAGTCAGGAGCCATCTGGAAACCAGAGTGAGGCCTCCTTGGCTCAACCACTTGGCTGGACCCAAGATGCCTCTGGTCTTGTTTCCACTCATAATCAGGAGTCCATTGCCCCTTCACTCTTAGGTCTCAGTGTCTTTGCTCTGCCAAGTTCCACCTCGACTTCTAAGTATGGCTCAGGTGCAAACTTTTCCAAGGAGACTCTGATTGGATTGTCATTATCCACCATGAAACCCACTATTGGGACACATGGTTTTGTCAGGCTCCGGCTAGCACCCTGGTCCAGATGAAGGCTCTCAGCTGTGGTACTGAGCACTTCAAATTTACTTTGACCAGGGCCACTGGCCCCCTGACTCATGCCTGACCCCATTCATAGGCCCAGCTCCTTGTCTGAGTTTGGCCACACGCAGCAATCCAGGCTGGTCCAGACTTCAGACTAGTAAGCCCTGAAGGTCAGTGGTTTACTGATTTTCTAAATAAGACAAACCTCACCCACATGCCTTTTAAAGCTCAGCAGAAGGCAAACACACGCAAAGAAAAGGACAGAGCAGAAGGAGAGGTGTCACTGTGGCCGGTCTCTGGACAGTGCTCTGCTTTGATTTCCTGCTCTGTGAAATGCAAGGTTTGCTTTCGATGGTCTACAGGTCTTTTCAGAGAATACATGTCCATAATTAGATGTCATGTCACTGGCTGTAGAGTCCTCTTACTGAGTGAACACTGAGTGTGTGCTGATGGTTTTGTAGCACCATTCCCACGGAGTAACAGCCGGCTCCGTTTTCATAACCCCTCGGAGTGAGGCGTCACCTCCCTGTCCTCTTTCCTCTAAGAACTCAGTTGTGTGCCAGACCTCAGAAGGTCATTTTTAAACCCCACAGCTTGGAGAAAACACAGGCCCTTGGTGACCACAGTGTTGAGGGAACCAGGCAGGGGTTTTGCCAGGAGCCACGCTGTTGATCCTGGCAGGGTTTCTACCCTGATGTGGACAGCGCACGGGAGATCAGGCCTGGGTTGCGGAGACTCCCAGTGGGAGCCAAGCAGCTTGCCTCAGGCCAGGGGTTTGTGGCCTGGGCCCGTTGCCTCCTAAGCCAGCTTTCATGTGCTCAGATGAGCTTGTGCCCACAAACCCATGACTAGAAGATGCTTCAGGGCCAGATGCAATTAGACTGTGGGCCAGGCAGGTCTTCCTGGAAACTGGAATATTGCAGGTCACACCTAGACTGCATGTCATATAAAACTAATGCAGCAGGAGGACATGAGAAGTATTCACTGGGGTTCCCCCGCTCCCTCCGCTACTGTATCCTTGCCAGTTGGGCTGAGGCCACAACCTGGCACTGTCCCTCAGGATAGGGAGGGGTGTCAAGAGGGATCTGGGAAACAAGGACAGCAAAGTCTGACTTTTAATCTGAAAGCCTTGGGTCGAGGTATTTTAGGAGATTGAGGCAATCAGCCCCAACTAGGACCCACCCTTATCCACCATCCTCATTAAATAAAGATTCCCTCAGGCTGGGGACTTAGGGAGGAGAAATTGTTAAGGAGAGAAAAAGAGTTAAAGTTGAGTGTGCATGTGGTAGTGACTGAAAGGGAGGGGCACTCTGAACTGCAAGCCTATCCGTACATCTCCTGGGCCAGAGATTGGGAAGGAATCCAATGGGTTTGGTGATCCCAGAGCAAAGTGACCTTGTGACTGATTTCCAGAGTGCAGGCTTGAGAGGAAATTCTATCCAGTGTGTACTTCATGAAGCAAATAGGCAAAGGGAAGTTCAGGGGGCTCCAGGAGGCTCAGCCCCAACCACCAAAGTGCCATGAGAAAACACCCGCAATTTTTGGTAGCCCTTTGATTAGGGTGTAGAAGGTAGCAGAAGGATCTGCAACTCCTGTGGCCACGGCTGGCAGGGAGGAAGGAACCAGAGTATCCTGCATGGACCTGGCAACTGGAGGCCAGAATCCCAGGACATGTAAGGCCATGTGAAGTATTAACTGGAATGGTGGCAGCCAAGGGTAATGGTAGGAGGGTTGTAGCTGTTGCCAGGAATCAACCAGGACAGCTGGAGGTAAGAAGTGGACCGCTCTCCTCTAGTATGCCACAGCTGGGGTGTATGCTCCAGCTCTCTTCCATCTCCGTGCTAGGGTGTTAGTGCTGAGTTTGTGTGGGCGATCTTGTCTCCATGCTAGGGTGTTAGTGCTGAGTTTGTGTGGGCGATCTTGTCTCCATGCTAGGGTGTTAGTGCTGAGTTTGTGTGGGCCATCTGCTAGGGTGTTAGTGCTGAGTTTGTGTGGGCGATCTTGTCTCCATGCTAGGGTGTTAGTGCTGAGTTTGTGTGGGTGATCTTGTGTCTATATGTGCACAATCTTGTATTTGACCAAATTTAAACCTAAAACTTAACAAAAATCATAAAAGTGGCTGACTGTATCTGGAAGTGACATGGTGAAATTCTTTACATCTCACAGAATGGTGCTTCAAGATAAAAATTGAGTTACAGAAAAAATAGGTGTTTTTTTTTTTTTTTGCATACCCAAGTGCATTTTTAACAACTTTTAACCATAGAAAGCACCACTGGCCTCTTTCAAACTGGTTTTTCTCCTCCCCATCAGAAAAATTATCTGAAACTTTGAAATAGAAAAGATGACAGGATGTTCTCTTTCAGTGTAGTACTGAGTTTGCAACTTTGACTTTTCATTTACTGGTTAACTTGTAGATTTTTGCCTGGGAGAGACACAAGAAGTTTGTCCTGTGGAAAAGTTAATGCCAAAGGTCTCAGTGTGTGGACCTGTAGGCCCGTAACTCGTCTTGTACTGAATGAACAATTTGATCCTAATGTTCCCTTACTAAATTACCTATAAATGTCTATCTTCTTGTGTGTTCTTTGAACCGTTCGCAACATCTTACTGATTTCCTCATTAATTGAACTTGAAAAAGACCTTTGACATATGTTCATAACATTTTGTTTTATAAGTTTTTGAAAATTATACTTGAGCATCATTATAGTCCCAGACCTACTAACTTACATGGCATACAATCTAATGGAAATCAGTCTAATCTATCTTGTTCCTCTCAGTAGAATGTATGGGTAAGTACCTGTCATTCTTTGTTCTTGATTGAAATCCCAAGAAAGGAAAAGCCCCATTTAATATCTTGTTTCAAGTGGCTATTATAGCCATTTTACCAATGAAGGAACTGAGGTTTACAGAAGTAAGGTATCTTGCCCAAGCCTACACAGCTAGTGGGTAGCAGAGGAAGAAGGATTCACAGTCCAAGACTGTATGTGTCTCAAGTCTTTGCTTTCCTACTGCACCACAGGAACTTCTATACTACTAGTTTGAGTCAAACATTAATTTGTATTCGAAGAAATAATCCAACATAAATCAATCCTTCCGCGCACACACACATGCAAATATGTACATCCCCACACACATATAAAGGAAAAGTAGAAAGTAAAACATCCTACCCAATTATAAATAAAACTCAAACCTCATAAAATGTTTTATCCAAAGGTACCCCAAATACAACATGTGCTTATTTTCTTTCTCCCAGCCAAATCTGGTCTTTCTTCTGAATTTGGTTGGTGATAATACCACCCATTGTCCACCAAAATTAGAAACCAGGGAGTCATTTTTTACTTCCTTCTTGCCAACCTTCCTCTCTGCTAGTGCCAAAGCACTAGCCTTAGGAGCTGGAATACTGCTTAATAAATCCTTTTCTTTCTATTTCTTCTGCCAATGCTTAAAAGTGAGCTGCAGATGTTTTTTTTATTTTTTTGGCTTCTATAACTCCTAAAATACTTATGAAAAATTTTGTAACCCTGAACATTATCAAACTTTCCTCTACAGTGTTTCATCATAATTTCAAACATTTACAATGGATATAATTTCCAACATATTATGAATACTGACATTTGAAAATACAAGTACTCTATTCCTCATTGTTGGTCTTTAAAAATGAATCCAATGAAACTTAAAAACTAGTGTTGATACCATCACTTTTTTTGGAGACAAAGTCTTGCTCTGTCACCCAGGCTGGAGTGTGGTGGTGCTATCTTGGCTCACTGCAATTTCCAACTCCTGGGTTCAAAGATTCTTGTGCCTCAGCTTTCCAGGTAGCTGGGATTACAGGTTTGTGCCACCATGCCTGGCTAATTTTTGTATTTTTAGTAGAGATAGGGTTTTACCATTTTGTCCCAGGCTGGTCTCAAATATCTAGGCCAGGCTGGTCTCAAACTCCTGACTGCAAGTGATCTGCCTACCTCAGCCTCCCAAAGTGTTAGGATTACAGGCGTAAGCCACTATGCCCAGCCCATCACCCATTTTAAAAATGCATGTTTCATCAAATGGTGTTGGTACCATTGGATGTCCTGTGAAAACATTTGAAACTCATATTTTACATAAGAATTAGCTCAAAATTATCACAGACCTAAATGTAAAACCGAAAACTAAAATTTCTAGGATAAAACATAGGAGAAAATCTTTGCAATCGTGGGTGAGGGCAAAGAGATTTTAGATGTGACACGAAAACACAATCTATAAAAGAAAAACAATTGATACATGAGACCTTATCAAAATGAAAATAATTTGCACTGGGAAAGGCACTGCTAAGAGGATGAAAAGACAAGCCATTGACTGAGAGAAAATATTTGTAGATCACATATGTGGCAAAGGACTTATCTGGCAAAGGACTTGTTTCTCTCAAAATTGTAGCAAGAAAACACAATGTTTTGACAAAATATTTGAACACTTCACCAAAAAAGATGTATGGATGGCAAATAAGCAAATGAAAACATGTTCATCATTAGGGAAATACAAATTAAAACTGCAATGAGATGCCATTTTACAGCTAGAAGGATGGCTAAAATAAAAACCATCTGACAATAGGTGTTCGTGGAGATATTAAGTAACTGGAAATTTCATGCATTGCTAGTGGGAATGTAAAACTCTAGAGCCTTTAAAATGATATGAAAACAGTTGGAGTTTCTTTTAAAGCTTAACATGTACTTGCCATGTGACTCAGCAATCCCACTCCTTGGTATTTGCCCAAGTGAGATGAAAATTTATGTCCTCACAAAGACCAGTATGCAAGTGATTATAGAAAATGTTTATTCATAATGGTCAAAAACTGAAAACAACTGAAATGTCCTTCAACCAGTGAATGAATAAACTGATGCATCCATCCAATGGAATACTACTCACCAGTTAAAAGGAATGAGTTATTGATAAGCATAATAAAATGGTTGAAGCCAGACTTCAAAAATTGTATAATTCCACTTAAATGATATTTGGGGCAAGATAAAACTATAAGTAGACAGAGCGTATCAGTGGTCACCAATGACTGGGATTAGGGGAAAGAATTGTCTACAAAGCAGCAGCATATGGGAATTTTGAGGGTGCAGGTGAAGTTGTTCTACATCTTGATTGTGGCGGTGAATGCATTTGCTGAAACCCATAGAACTGTAAATCACAAAGGAGGAATTTTACTGTATATAAAAATTTTAAAAACATATATATACATACACATATGTGGCTGACTGCCACTACTACTACTTGAGACCTTCATTACAGTAGTTACTACTGTTACTGCTTGAGACCATCATTACAAGACAGAACAAGCCTCTTTGGTTAATTACCGCAGGATAAAACTTTCCACTGATAATCAGAAAGAGCCTGTTTCTTGTTAACAGAAGGCACAGAGAAAGCAAATTGAGGCTTATCCATTTTGTACAACAGTACAGCAAAAAGCAATCCTTAAACCTTCAATTTGCACTGTTCAGGTGGGTCCACCAGATGCTATGGGTTATGATAGCTAAATCTCTCTCCTAGTTGCACTTCCAAATCCCTGACCTCCTTGCTTCTTACGCAGAGAAGGGTACAATTTACAGGGAATAAGCAACAGTTGACCAACACATTCTCTCGGTTCAAAAACCCAAAGACCTTGTAACATTACCACTACCTGAATCTCTCCTTCACAATCAGAATCAACAACTCCTGGGCCTGTAACTTAAGATAGCTTTTACCAAAATCTATCCCATGTATCCTGTTGGCAAAGGTTCCCAAATACCAGTGGGAATCTTAGTGAGTTTGTTTCTTTCAATTAATGTAGTTTGTTCTCTAGGAGAGCTACTCCTGCGTTCCCAGGTGTTCCTGGGGCGAGGGAATCAATGTGCCTCTGGAAACCCACCCCTGAAATGGAGTTGTGGCCTGGATGGGGAATGCCCTCAGAGTTTGAGGTTCCCGGGTCCAGGCCCCCTTCTGGCTTCCTGACAGGGGGGTGCCATTTTGATGAAGTTTTGAGTGGCATTGATTAACCCAATGATTTCCTTTATTACAATGAGGGCAAAGTCCTGGCATTTTTTCTGTTGTGGGGGCAGCTGCATTATAAAGTCCCCTCTGCCCAGAGGTCTGGCAGTGTTTTTTTTTTTTTGAAACATCCAATTTTTCTACACTAATAACTCCTCCCTACTTTAGGGCTTAACCCTTGGCTTCTTTTAGATCTGTCAGTTACCAAATTAGCCATTGCCTGAGTCAATACTGCAGAGCAATGAAGCTCAGTTCCCACATCTTGACAAGCTCCGAGAAAACCTCCCAAGTCCTCTGCACACCTTACAGGTGCCAGCACACGTTTACAATCCACGGAAGCCAAAGCTAAAGTTAGCCTTTCTGTAGCCACAAAAGACGACAGTACATGCCAATTTCCATTCTCCCTTTCCTGTTCACCACTTTCGATAGGTGCTGTAGGTGGGGCAAAAAATTCTCTCAAACCCTGAAATAACAAGAAGATGGTATGTATCAAACTCCAAACAAAAAGAGAGAAAAGAAATAACCAAAAACTTCCCATTCTTTGTACCTCTAGGGCACTGACCAGTACCTTTTTAGAGCACTGACCTTAAGTTGCTGCTGGTAGACTTGTAACGGGGTTTCTCGTTCATCCAGTCGGTTTTAGTTTTTTTCCTCTGGGCTTTAGTTTTTTGTTTTTGTTTTTGTTTTGTTTTGCTCAAGCAGACCTTCCTCATTCAAGTCCCTATTGGACCCAAATTTCTGCTAGTCTTTGCTAGCCTCTACTTTTGTACCTCTTTAGGGCACTGACCTTATATTGCTAGTCTTTGCCAGTCTTTATCTCTATCTGTCCCTCTCTGTTCCTATGGTACCTGTTAGTTCCTGCAAGTCCCTGTCTTTTCCGTCTCCTGTCTCCCCTTCTGTCTCCCTAATCTCTACCTACTAATCTCATCTCTACCTACTTATCTCTATTTGTCTCTATCTCTATTTCTTTCTATTTATCTCTATTTATACCTGCAGGCTTCTTCAGGTCCCTTCGGGTCTCTTCAGGTCTCTTTTTGCCCCTGACATCCTTCGTGTCCATGTCCAGGCGCCACTTATGGCTGACTGCCACTATTACTACTTGAGACCGTCACTACAGCAGTTACTGCTGTTACTGCTTGAGACTATCATTACAAAACTGAACAAAGA
Source organism: Colobus angolensis palliatus (assembly GCF_000951035.1). Classification (NCBI taxonomy): domain Eukaryota; kingdom Metazoa; phylum Chordata; class Mammalia; order Primates; family Cercopithecidae; genus Colobus; species Colobus angolensis. The sequence continues at coordinate 2,113,193 of NW_012115222.1, forward strand.
GATGAATGTAGAAATGAAAACTTAAGACAAAAGAAACTGTTTCAAGGAAAGGCTAGCATGGGGAAGAAGAAGAGAGCTCCCTGCTTCTAGTGAAGAAAGGCAGTCTCCGAGGTGCTACAGCCCTTTGTATTTATTGGGTAACAAGCGTAAGGAGGAGGAGGTAATGATTGGTCAGCTACTTAATTGATCACAGGTTCATTTATTGAAGCCTGACAGGCTTCAATTATGCCTAATCATAAGAAACATTTGTGCGGTCTCCAACACACACAGTGCATCTTTAATAATTGATTTTTATCATTTCTTTTTCTCTTTAAATTCACATTTCCATTTTACCCCCTCCAAGAGTTTTACCCCAATGTAATATATTTTTAAACTTGCAAGTCTCTTACTGATCACCCCATTATACTTCTGTTTCACAAAGTATATATAAATTGAAATTTGAAATGTTGAAAAAATAATTTTTTTATTTTGAGACGGAGTTTTCTCTTGTTGCCCAGACTGGAGTGCAGTGGCATGATCTTGGCTCACTGCAATCTCTGACTCCCAGGTTCAAGCAATTCTCCTGCCTCAGCCTCCTGAGTAGCTGGGATTACAGGTGCCCACCATGATGCCCAGCTAATTTTTTGTAGTTTTAGTAGAGATGGGGTTTCACCACATTGGCCAGGCTGGTCTCAAATTGCTGATCTCAGGTGATCTACCCTCATTGGCATCCCAAAGTGCTGGGAGAAACATTTTTTTACATGATCGTAAGTCTACATGTAATTTTAAAATACTGGTAAGAGTTATTTTTGACATTAATAGTAGCACAAATTGAACCAAAACAGCATAAATATATTATAAATTTGGGTAATTAATGAACATCAATTTATATAAAATACATTTGCATTAAAGAACACAGAAGTAAATGTTTTTGGAAAAATCTCTCTTAATGAGATTGATATCTATGTCTTGCATTGTCCCTTTGTTGGCATCTTCTCTTCTCCCCCAGAGTGTTTTCACACTGAGACATTACACCATAGTGAGGCTCTGGGTGGGTGAGAGGGAGGTCTTTCTGTCATGAAGTAAGGAATGGGTGACTGTGAAAGAAGACGCAGTGTAGCCACTGCAGGCAAGTGCTCAGCCTGGCCAATTTGAGAAAAGAGAATGGAAGGAGGCTGCAGATCTGCCTGGGTAGCTCTTCAAAAGACTTAGATTCCTCTCCCCTGAGAGTTCAATCTTTCCCCTTTCTGCCTGGGCCGTTCCAACAGCTTTAATCCCTGGTCTCCTTGCCTCTTGTCTTAGCTCTTCTGAGCTACCCTCCACCCATCCATCAAGCTTGACCCGAATGACAAACGTGACCATTTTCCTCCTTGGCTTACCAAGTTCACTGCCAAAGTTCACCCCTGCCCCCAACTCCATACACAACATCCTCTTTTCTGCAGTATCCGAATTCCGTAGCTGTTCCCCTCAGGATCTGGCTCAGAACACCTCATTGTAGCCTTATTTGCCTTACCTCTGCCCTATGCCACGATCTCCCTTCTAGTCTGGGCATTTTGAGAGCTCCTTTCATAAATCTCTCCGCTCTGAATTCCTGTGCCTAGCAGAGTGCCCATCATGAAACTGGCTTTTGAGGAGGGGCATTAAATTAAATGCCAGAGAAACAAAAAGAAGAATACTGATATTTCTTTTTGATTCTTCATAAAGTGTTTCAACATGGAGTAGAAAGAGACAGAGCTTATACCTATCAAACATTAAAGCTGATAGGATCTTAAAATGATTGGTCCATGCCTGTATGGCATTTTTGTATTCTCACGGAAAAGACATGCCAGATGTGGGCCTTGCCTTTTTGGGCCATAAAGTCCAGTGAAGAAGGGGCCACGTGTGTGTTCTCCCCATTCCTTCACAGAGGGTGGGCTCTAAATATATATTAAATGACAATGAAATGCCAGAGGGTTAGGCTGGTTTGTTAATCTTGGCACTTGGGCTAACCATGGTAATGTTAATAATGAAATTCCCCTTTTGAACACAGCCCCTTTTCACCCACAATATGACATAATGTGGCTTTGAAGTCTCTTTATGAAACAGAGAACAAAAACAATGTTCGCGTTATGAAGTTCCAATACTGCATTTCACCTGAATGCATCTTTTAATTGTACTTCCATTAAAAAAAAATGCTTTATTGCAGCAATAGAGATGTCTCAGAATCTGTCCAGGAAGGAAAGGGAATAAAGAAAACAATTGCCACATCACTGGCAATGTGCAGATTTATATAACAGTTTCAGCCTGCATGGGAAGTTGCGTGCTGTACACTGTACTTCAAATCAAGTTCTTGCCTTGATTTCTGAGAAAGGGAAATTCCACAGAGTCAAGTAACGCCTTCAGCCACCAGCCTTCATGTTGGTAGAGGTCAAGGTCCAACTACGGAATGCCTTTGGGTTCACGGTTCCCATCTCCATGAGAGGCTGACTGGCATCCTTATAATATTTTCCTTTTAGTTATTACAATAATCCACAAGTCTTTGTTCAATGTGGCATCTCCATTGACACTCAGATAGTAAGTCACTGACACATTTGAGCCTCTTGGAAGCCCTGGAGCTCCCTTGCAAGGTGACTAAAGGAAGTCATTCACAGAGGCAGCCACAGGCCTGGGGATTAGTTACCATTCACTGTTGGTCTGACCTTCTTTCTCGTTCCATGCCCATAGTTGCTGCTATGTTTTAAATATCTGTCCCCTCCAAAACTCATGTTGAAATTGAATCCCCCAGTGTGGCAGTATTGAGAGGTGGGATCTTTAAGAGGTGATTGGATCATGAGAGTTCTGCCTTCGTGAATGGGTTAAGCCATTCATGGATTAATGGGCTAATGGATTAATGGGAAATCATGAGATGGGACTAGTGACTACAAAAAGAGGAATAGAGGCCTGAGTGAGCACTCTTGACTCCCTCACCATGTAATGAATGCCCTGTGCTTCTTTGGGATGCTGCAGGAAGTCTCCCACCAGCAAGAAGGCTGTCACCAGATGTGGCCCCCTGACCTTGAACTTCTCAACCTCCATAACTGTAAGAAAGAAAATAAATTCCTTTTCTTTATAAATTACCCAGTTTCAGGTATTCTAAGTAACAGACAAGAGACTAAGACAGTTACTTTGATAGATTTCTCAAACTAGTGAGATTCCCAACAACTTTAAAGAGCCCAGTGCATAACATTGTAAACTGGGTAGATGGAATGGGTCTGGAAATCCAGGTAGAGAAACCTGTTGACTTTATCTATTTATTTATGTATTTATTAGACATGGTTCTTGCTCTGTCACCCAGCTGGAGTGCAGTGGCATGATCTTTGCTCACTGTAACCTCCACCTCCTGAGTTCAAGCAATCCTCCTGCCTCAGCCTACTGAGTAGCTGGGACTATAGGCACTTGCCACCATGCACGGCTAATTTTTGTATTTTTTTGTAGAGACAGGGTTTTGCCATGTTGCCCAGGCTGGTCTCAAACTTCAGAACTCAAGCAATCCACCCACCTCGGCCTCCCAAAGTGCTGGGATTACAGGTGTGCGCCACCACATTCTGGCACTTGTTTACTTTTAAACTAAAAGAAAACAATGGTACAGATGCATGTAATCGAAAGAGTGTGTGGCAGGAGGGATCAAAAAGAAAGAGCTGAATGTTCAACTATGAGAAGAAAAAATAAAGACCTTGCTTCCCTCTCTTCTGTAGCCAGTTGGATATGGTGCGACTCTTCATTATTAAATGTCCCCTGAAGAAAGCTAAGGGAACAGAGAGACATTCTAGTTTCCTACTTTGGCCTATTGGTGGTGGCAGCTCAGGAAAACAGGTAGATTAGGAGCATGAAGGTGGGATAGGGAAGGGAGAAACCTTCTAAAGGGTGTTGGGGCTGGATGTCTTAGCCTTTCAGGAAGTAGGGTAGATACTGCTTTTCTGGGAAGGGGAATTGTGCTAAAAGGAACAGGCATGCTTAGATGTATGCTCAGGGACCTAGGCAGTATGGCCTACTGCCATAAGGAGGGAGTGAAATATTCTAGATAGCTTTGATAGGAATATACTCCTTGGCTGGGATCATGCCTGTTCTTCTTCTAAGATTTCCACCTCCGAACTGTAGCTCCTTGAAGAATTGTAGCCTATATGTATTTCTTTATCCCTTCACCCATATTCACTCTGAATATTATAGTATGAGATCTATTGAAGTGAGCAAAAAGTCTAAATAGTTGTAAGGTTTGAGCTATAAGACGAAAAATAATTGGAACAAGAAATAGACTCATAAACTCAGCTTCAGTTAGAAGGGACCATAGGAATGATCTGGAGCCAATACTTGTATTAAACATATGAGGCAAACAAAACAAAACAACAACAAATAGTTTGCCAGAGTCACACACCCAAAGAAGTAGGAGAACTAAAAGAAGAATTCATGGTAAGCAATCAGAAATTCACTATAATTTCTTCTTCACCAAGCTATTTTAGCACAAGGACATTTATTAGAGAACATTTATTAGAGATATGCAATGAACATTTATTAGAGATTCAACTGTCTGTGTGTGTGCTGCACGTGTGCGAGAAGTGGGCACATAGCATGGCCACCTACATATTTTGCAGCTGATCTATACTAATCCTTAGCAATGACATACTTGGTAGATTCTATGACTTCATAATACACATACACCCCCTGCCTGGCTGTGGTGATGGACAAATATAGCTACACCTACTTTTTTGGCTCTTTGAAGAAGGCTGACCCACTGACTTACAAGTTGTTGGCCAGCTTGGGGAATGACTCACTTCCTCTGGAAGATGTCAGTGACTCCTAATACACTTATGACTCCTTGGTTGTTGGTAGGTGGGGCCCAGGCTAACCCCACCCTGGGCCTATGTGGTCTGTGGTTTTGAGGGTGGGCAGCAGTGCCAATCCCTGCTCTGAGTAGGCCTGTGTCTTTCTGAAGCATTCTTGTCCATCTGACCTACTCTGGCCCTACCAAACTCACTGCAGCAACGGGCCTCATTTAGCACCATTTTTAGGGTCTTATTTACCTCCATAAACATGGGGAAAGAAGTGAAATTAGCTTATTAGTTAACACCAATTACCTATTCTCTTTAAAAGTATAATTTTTTAAAATCTGCAATGAACATTTATTAGAGATATTAATGCCAGCCCTGGGACAATTAACACATGCAGGACCTCACTGTGCTGAGTCTTAATTATGCTTCATTTGCACCAAGGAATTGGCATTTGATTCTTTCCAAACTGTGCTATTGGCTGACCTTGCTGGTATTAGGTCATTAAACACCAGTAATTCTTATCCAGATTCTCTGCAGACACCACACATTTGAGCAATCATTTGTTTTACTGTCCCTCTTTGCTAAAGCATCTGTTGTAGGTGGCATTGTTCCAATCCCACTTATTGAACAAATTAAACTTTCCCAGGAACAAATAATCGTCCCTAAAATTCCTCGAACTACCCTGGCTTCCACTAGGCCCACTTAGAAACACAGTCTGGTAAAAGTTGAAGGGTGCCGATGCTACCAAAAATGGGCGTTCCGAATCTTGCGTGGTGGTCTCCCTGGTTTGCACTGAGGGTAGCACCCCACATACCACAAAGGATGTGATACACAGATGGGGATACAAGTTCCTCCCAGGCAGGGCCCGCTTATGGGATCTGTTAGATAATGCAAGAAATATTTGGGAATGCTATTTAAACTTCACGTTGCCCCACAGTTCTGCTGGAACCCCACAGTAAAGACTTTCTATATTCCCCAGGGAACACGTTATTATAGTTTTCAGTATTGATTTAGCTGCAATGTCTAAATCAATATTGAGACATTGTGGTTTTTAAAGTGAATTTCAGGAAAGGACTCCTCTACTCCTTTTTTTTTATTTTTAATTTTTTCATTTCAATAGGTTTCTGCAGAACAGGTGGTGTTTGGTTACGTGAATAAGTTCTTCTCCTTCTTCTTCTTTTTTTTTTTTTAAAGCAGAGTCTCACTCTATTACCCAGGCTGGAGTGTAGTGGCGCAATCTCGGCTCACTGCAAACTCTGCCTCCCAGGTTAAAGCGATTCTTCTGCCTCAGCCTCCTGAGTAGCTGGGATTACGGGCATGTGCACCGTGCCTGGCTAATTTTTGCATTTTTTAGTAGAGACGGGTTTCACTATGTTGGCCAGGCTGGTCTTAAACTCCTGACCTCGTGATCTGCTCACCTTGGCCTCCCAAAGTTCTGGGATTACAGGTATGAGCCACCATGCCCGGCCATGAATAAGTTCTTTAGTGGTGATTTCTGAGACTTTGGTGCACCCATCACCCAAGTAGTATATACACTGTACCCAGTGTGTAATCTTTTATCCCTTGTTACCCCTCACACTTTCCTTCACATCCCCAAAGTCCAATGTATCATTCTTATGCCTTTGTGCCTTCATAGCTTAGCTCTCTCATATGAATGAGAACATATGATGTTTGGTTTTCCATTCCTGGGTTACTTTACTTAGAATAATAGTCTCCAATCCCATCCAGGTCCTGTATATATATGCACATTTTCTTTATCCACTCATTGATTGATGGGCATTTGAGTTGTTTCCATATTTTTGCAATTGCAGATTGTGCTGCTATAAACATGTGTGCTAGTATCTTTTTCATATAATGATGTCTTTTCCTCTAGGTAGATACCTAGTAATGGGATTGCTGGATCAAATGGTAGATCTACTTTTAGTTCTTTAAGGAATCTCCACACTGTTTTCCACAGTGGTTGTACTAGTTTACATTCCCACCAACCGTCTAAAAGTGTTCTCTTTTCACCGCATCCATGCCAACATCTATTATTATTATTATTTTGATTATGGCCATTCTTGCAGCAGTGAGGTGGTATCATATTGTAGTTTTGATTTGCATTTCCCTGATCATTAGTGAGGTTGAGCATTTTTCCATATGCTTGTTAGCCATTTATACATCTTTTTTTAAGAATTGTCTATTATGTCCATAGCCCACTTTTTGATGGGATTGTTTGTTTTTTTCTTGCTGATTTGTTTTTGTTCTTTGTAGATTCTGGATGTTAGTTCTTTGTCAGATGTATAGATTGTGAAGATTTTCTCCCATTCTGTGGGTTGTCTGTTAACTCTGCCTACTATTTCTTTTGCTGTGGAGATGCTTTATAGTTTAATTAAGTCACAACTATTTATCTTTTTGTTGTATTTGCTTTTGGGTTCTTGGTCATGAATTCTTTGCCTAAGCCAATGTCTAGAAGAGTTTTTCTGATGTTATCTTCTAGAATCTTTATGGTTTCAGTTCTTGGATTTAAATCCATCTTTGTTGATTTTTGTATAAGGTGAGAGATGAGGATCCAGTTTCATTCTTCCACATGTGGCTTGCCAATTATCCCAGCACCTTTTGTTGAATAGGGTGTCTTTTCCCACTTCATGTTTTTGTTTGCTTTTTTGAAGATCAGTTGGCTGTAAGTATTTGGCTTTATTTCTGGGCCTTCTATTCTGTTCCATTGGTCTATGTGCCAGTTTTTAGACTAGTACCATATTGTTTTGGTGACTATGGCCTTATAGTATAGTTTGAAGTCAGGTAATGTGATGCCTCCAGATTTGTTCTTTTTGCTTAGTTTTACTTTGGCAATGTGGGTTCTTTTTAAGTTCCATAAAATTGTAGGATTGTTTTTCTAGTTCTGTAAAGAATGATGGTGGTATTTTGATGGGAATAGCATTGAACTTGTAGATTTATTTTGGCAGTGTGGTCATTTTCACAATATTGATTCTATCCATCCATGAGCATGGAATGTGTTTCCATTTGTTTGTGTCCTCTATGATTTATTTCAGCAATGTTTTATAGTTTTCCTTGTAGAGGTCTTTTACCTCCGTGGTTAGGTATATTCCTAAGTATTTTATTTTATATATGTTTTGCAGCTATTGTGAAAGAGGTTGTGTTCTTTATTTGATTCAGCTTGCTCACTGTTGTTGTATAGCAGAGCTACTGATTTGTGTACACTAATTTTGTATCCTGAAACTTTGCTGAATTCATTTACCAGTTCTAGGAGCTTTCTAGATGAGTCTTTAGGCTTTTCTAGGTATGTGATCATATTATCAGCAAACAGTGACAGTTTGACTTCTTCTTTGTCGATATGGATGCCATTGATTTCTTTCTCTTGTCTGATTTCTCTGGCTAGGACTTCCAGTACTATGTTGAACAGAGGTGGTGAAAGTGGGCATCCTTGTCTTGTTCCAGTTCTCAGGCAGAATGTTTTCAACTTTTCCCCATTCAGTATGATGTTAGTTGTGGATTTGTTGTAGATGGCTTTTATTACATTAAGGTATGTCCCTTCTGTGTTGATTTTGTTGAGGGTTTTAATCACAAAGGGATGCTGGTTTGTCAAATGTTTTTTCTACATCTATTGAGATGATCACGTGATTTTTGTTTTTCATTCTATTTATGTAGTGTATCCCATTTATTGACTTACATATCTTAAACCATCCCTGCATCCCTGTTATGAAACCTACTTGATCATGGTGGAGTATCTTTTTGATATGCTGTTGGATTTGGTTTGCTAGTATTTTGTTGAGGATTTTTGTATCTATGTTTATCATGGATATTGGTCTATAGTTTTCTTTTGTTGTTGTTGTTATATCCTTCCCTGGTTTTGGTATTAGTGTGATACTGGCTTCACAGAATGATCTAGGGAGAATTCCTTCTTTCTCTATCTTTTGGAATAGTATCAATAGGATTGGTACCAATTCTTCTTTGAATGTCTGATAGAATTCAGCCAGGTATCTGTGTTCCTGGACTTTTTTTGTTGTTGGCAATTTTTTTAAATTACCATTTCAATCTCACTGCTTATTATTGGTCTGTTCAGAGATTCTGTATCTTCCTGATTTAATCTAGGAGGATCGTATATTTCCAGGAATTTATCCATCTCCTCTAGGTTTCCTAGTTTATGCATGCAAAGGTGTTCATAATGGCCCTGAATAATCTTTTGTATTTCTTTAGTATCAGTAGTAATATCTCCTGTTTCATTTCTAATTGAGTTTATTTGGATCTTCTCTCTTTTTTTCTTGGTTAATCTCACTAATGAGCTATCAATTTTATTTATCTTTTTAAAGAAGGAGCTTTTTGTTTCATTTTGGAATGTCTTGTTTGTTCGTTTGTTTCAATTTCATTTAGTTCTGCTCTGATCTTCATTATTTCTTTTCTTCTACTGAGTTTGGGTTTGGATTGTTCTCGTTTCTCCAGTTCTGTGAGATGTGACCTTAGATTATCTTTTGTGCTTTTTCAGGCTTTTTGATGTAGGCATTTAATGCTATAAACTTACCTCTTAGCACCACTTTTGCTGTATCCCAGAGATTTTGGGGGTTGTGTCACCATTATTGCTCAGTTGCAAGAATTTTTTATTTTCCATCTTGACTTCATTGTTGACCCAAAGATTATTCAGGAGCAGGTTATTCATTTCCATGTATTTGCATGGTTTTGAGGGGTTTTTTTGGAGCTGATTTGCCATTTTATTCCACTGTGGTCTGAGAGAATACATGACATAATTTCGATTTTCTTAAATTTACTGAGACTTCTTTTGTGGCCTATCACATGGACTATCTTGGAGAATTTTCCATGCACTGATGACTAGAATGTGTATTCTGCAGTTGTTGGGCAGAATGTTCTGTAAATATCTGTTTGGTCCATTTGTTGTAGGGTATAGTTTAAGCCCACTGTTTCTTTATTGACTTTCTGTCTTGATGACCTCTCTAGTGCTGTCAGTGGAGTATTAAAGTATCCCACTATTATTGTGTTACTGTCTATCTAATTTCTTAGGTTGAGTAGTAATTGTTTCATAAATTTGGGAACTGCAGCATTAGGTGCTTGTATATTTAGAACTGTGATATTTTCCTGTTGGACTAGTTCTTTTATTATTATATAATGTCCCTTTTTGTCTTTTTTAACTGTTATTGCTTTAAAGTTTGTTTTGTCTGATATAAGAATAGCTACTCCTTCTTGCTTTTGGTGTCCATTTGCATGGAATATCTTTTTCCACCACTTTACCTTAAGTTTATGTGAGTCCTTATGTGTTAGGCGAGTCTCCTGAAAATAGCAGAAACTTGGTTGGTGAATTCTTATACATTCTGCCATTCTGTACATTTTAAGTGGAAAATTTAGGTCATTTACATTCAGTATTAGTATTGTGATGTGATGTGATGTACTATTCTATTCACCGTGCTGTTTGTTGCCTGAATACCTTGTTGTTGTTGTTGTTGCTTTCATTGTGTTATTGTTATATAGGTTCCATGAGATTTATACCTTAAGGAAGTTCTAGTTTGTTGTATTTCAAGGATTTCTTTTATGCTTTAGAGCTCCTTTTAGCAGTTTTTGTAGTTCTGTCTTGGTAGTGGCAAATTCTCTTAGCATTTGTTTGTCTGGAAAAGACTGTGTCTTTCCTTCATTTTTGAAGCTCGGTTTCACTGGATACAAAATTCTTGGCTGATAATTGTTTTGTTTAAGGAGGCTGAAGATAGGGCCCCAATCCCTTCTAGTTTGTAGGGTTTCTGCTGAGAAATCTGCTGTTAATCTAATACGTTTTCCTTTATAGGTTACCTGATGCTTTTGTCTCACACCTCTTAAGATTTTTTCCTTTGTCTTGACTTTATATAACCTGATGACTATGTGCCTAGCTGATGATGATCTTTTTGCAATACATTTCCCAGGTGTTCTTTGAGCTTCTTGTATTTGGATATCTAGATCTCTCCCAAGGCTGGGACAGATTTCCTCGATTATTCCCTCAAATATGTTTTCCACATTTTTAGATTTCCATTCTTCCTCAGGAACACCAATTATTGTTAGATTTGGATGTTTAACATAGTCTCAAACTTCTTGGAGGCTTTGTTCATTTTTTAAAATTCTTCGTTCTTTGTCTTTGATGAATTAGGTTAATTCAAAAGCCTTGTTTTCAAGTTCTGAAGTTCTTTCTTCTGCTTGTTTGATTCTATGGCTGAAACATTCCAGTACATTTTGCATTTCTCTAAGTGTGTCCTTGATTTCCAGAAGTCGTGATTGTTTTTTATTTATGCTATCTATTTTACTGAAGAATTTTCCTTTCATATCTGGTTTCATGTTTTTAATTTCTTTAAGTTGGACTTCACCTTTCTATGATGTCTCCTTGATTAGCTTAATAATTGACCTTCTGAATTCTTTTTCTAGCAATTCAGAGATTTTTACCTTAGTTTGGATCCACTGCTGGTGAGCTGGTATGATCTTTTGGGGGTGTTAAAGAACATTATTTAAGAATCGTTTTTCTGGTTCCTTCTCATTTGCATAGACTATGTCAGAGGGAATATCTGGGATTTAAGAGATTCTGTTCAGATTCTTTTGTCCCACGGGGTACCCCATGGAAGTGGCGTTCTTCTCCTTCCCCTAGGAGTGGGGTTTTCTCAGAGCCAAACTGTAGTGATTGTTTATGTCTTTTGGATCTAGCCACCCAGCAGAGTTTCCAGGCTCAAGGCTGGTACTGGGAAGTGTCTGCAGACTGCTGTGATCCGTCTTCAGGTCTTGCAGTGATGGATACCAGCACCCACTCTGGTGGAGGTAGCAGGGGAGTGAGGTGAACTCCGTTAGGGTCTTTGGTTGTGTTTTTGTTTAGTGTGCTCATTTTGCATTGGTTGGCCTCAAGCCAGGAGTTGGTACTTTCAAGAGTGTGTCAGCTGCAGCCCTCTAAGGAGGATGCAGACTTGCCCTAGGGACACTTGGTTAAGTATTCAGGTTTCTCAGGTGATGGGCAGGGCCATAGAGGTCTCAAGAGATTGTGACCTTTGTCTTCAACTACCAGGGCAGATGGAGAGAGACCACTCAATGGGGGCAGGGATAGGCGTATCTGAGCTCAGCCTCTCCTTGGACAGGGCTTGCTGCGATGGCTGTAAGGGATGGGTGTGTGGTTCCCAGTCCAGTGGAGTTATATTCCCAGGGGGATTATGGCTGCCATTGTTGAGTCATGCAGATCACCAGGGAAGTGGGGGGAAAGCCGGCATTCACAAGCCTTACTCTGTTCCCATGCAGACTGCAGTCCTAAAGGCCAGTCTCACTCCCACCGTGCCCCTGCAACAACACCCAGTCTATTTCCAGGCAGCCAATGACCAGAGCTGAGAACTTGCCCCAGACCACTAGCCTCCCTGTTGAGAATGCAAGCAGACTCAACAGGTTTTCAGTATCTCAGGGAGCCTGCAGGTATGATCCATTTCCTTCGAAGGGTCTGTGGACTCTCTCAGATTCCCTGGTATTGTTGAGGCAGTAGTTCTTGAAGCAAAAGTTCATGATGTGAGTCTCCACATGCTGCTCTGTTCATCCTAGCAGGAGGTGAAAGCTAGTCCTGACTCTTATCTACCATCTTAATCCTCCTCTACTCTTTTTGTCTCTGATTTTAACCAAAGGTGTTGTCTGATCCCAGCTCATGTGTACATATGTACATACCAATACTCTCTTTACTGGTTGACGTCATTCAGTTACTCTCCTTTTTCCAAGCCAGTTATGTTGTTTAGGTATTAAACTTTGGCTTCTTTTGCATATGCCTTTAAAAAAAAAAAAAAAAACTATCTTTTTACAAAAAATAAACCATTCGAGACCAGCCTGGGAAACATGGTAAAACCCAGTCTCTACTAAAAATACAAAACTCAACCAGGCATGGTGGTGCACGTCTGTAGTCTTAGCTACTCAGGAGGTTGAAGTAGGAGAATTGCTTGAGCCTAGGAGGCACAGGTTGCAGTGAGATAAGATCGAGCAACTGCCCTCCAGCCTGGGCAACACAGCAAGACTCTGTCTCAAAATAAATAAATAAATAAAAATAAAATGATGAACCAAGAATTTCAAGAGGAAAAATAATTAATAACTCTAAAAAGTTACTCAAAATGAACTTTTGAAGAAGGAAGCCCAGACCTGTTTTTGATCAGAGCAGAGTCCTCTGGCTCCCAAGACTCATCCTTTGCTTTCCTTTGATCAAGGCATTATTTGGGCACATCCCTAAGACATTTTCTTTTCCTGAAGGGCTTGTGGAGGGAGGGGCTGGCATGATTGGAAAATGGAGCTGACATTTCTGGGTTGGTGGGATTAAGTGATGTTTGGCAATGACCCTATAACTGAGGTATAGAAAATATCAGCCAACTCACTGAGTAACTTCATTTCGACACATAACACTAAAGATAGTTGGAGGTCACACCAAAGGAATCTGCTCCACATATTGTAACCTAGACTTCCCCTATCCGGAGAGACGTGAGTGATGGAATCTGTCATTTGGGTGTCCTGAACATGGAAGAGCATTACACATGGGTAACGCAGTGGTGAGCAAGCAGGGACTGGAGGTGGGCGTGTGCCCAGCACCTTCTCTACACCTGACTCCATGACAGGAGTTCTAAGTGCTTTACTTTATTTAACCCCCATAGCAGTTTTCAGGATGTAAATCGTATTTCTACTTTGCTACTGAAGTGAAATAATTTGCCAAGTTCATGGAGGCAATATGTGTCAAAGGTGAACCCTGAGCCCTTGTCTAACTCTGAAGCTCACTCACTGTCTTTGCACTCCCTTACACGGCCTCATTCAGCCCAGGTGTGAAATAGGAAAGGTCTCTTCATGTCTAATTAAGAAGTTGATAGTAATTTCTTTACTTAATGATAAAGTTAATTTTTTTTTAGAATGCCCAGAATTTAGCCACATAAAACCCACACATTCCTTTTTTTCTCAAAATTTAAATAACCGTTTCAAAAAGTTCTCACACTTAGGAATGATAAGGAAGTGTGCCCCCTTCCCCAAAAGCAAATAAAGTAAATTTTACTTTCCTATGCCAACCCGGAGAAAATATTCTTTTAGATCTTGTAAAGGGGAGCTATAATTTATTTCCGTCTTAACAGTGACTTCTCCTTGAAACTGGTAACAAGTTAACATCTTTGTACATGAGTTTTTTAATGGTTAACTCTGGGGGAAGAAAGCAAGCCATGAAACCATTGAGGGGTTCTGTGCCAGGTGTTCTGCTACTTTATTTAAGGACCATCATTTCTAAATCTGATCTCTAATCAAGACTTGGCAGAAGTGCCTCCCTCTGGCCCTTCTGCAAAGAGCCTTCCTGTGCCTTTGGGGGAATTCTTCATAGTTGAACTCTGAATGTAGTCAGATGGCCTGAGTCTTCTACAACACATAATCCAAGAGCTTCTCTCAGAGTTTCACAAATAATTTTGACTCTTTTGCAGAGGCAGAATGCACAGAGAAGTGTTCAGAACCCCCCATGTAAAAATCTTTTTCGAACGCAAAAACTCAAAACTTAAAAAAAATAAGAAAGGGCAACACCACAACGGAAAATAGCGTTGTCATCTGTTTCTCGTTATTTTCTTATCTGTTTCTCATCCTTCATTTTGATAGGTGCAGTTTTATTTTTAGACTCTTGTCTCTATGGCTGGAGGGCTCTTGCTGTGGTTTTCCGCATGTTTTACCAGCATTCTCCGCAGCATGCTTTTAATGCGAGGGTTGTTTGGGTGATTGACCTGACTGCTGAGTTTAAGTGCTGCTTGGCATGAGGCTGGGTCTATGCTTACAGCATGTGTGCAGAGTGTTATGTTTTCAGGCAGAGCTTCGGAGATTCATTTGTTCCACTCAGTATTTCCCCTGAGGAAAGCTTTTGAATAGCTCTGTTTTTTGAAACATCTTTGTAACAGGTCTGATTCATGACTATCAGAGCTGGAGAGAATTTCCGATCATCTATTTTGGAAGAAATGCCCCTTTCATTGGGAGGAGGTTGGAGGGGTCCATTTTGCTGCTGGTTCAAAAACCAGGATTAGAGAAAGAGATAGTGAGAATTGCAGAGTACAAGGATATTTACTAAGTACTGAATTAGTAATTTGTTTCCTAATGCATGTCCTTTTTTGTGAGTTACTATTTTTATAACTTATTTTGCATATTGCTAGATCTTTCCATTGCCTATTTTCTTTTGTGAAATAATAACTACATGATTGGTGATGTTCTACTGGCCCAAATTTCTTAAATGTTCTTTTTTCTCTTTGTGTATATTAAAGGATGTGGGGAACCAGGTGAGGCGTGGCACGTTGTTTCCAAGGGCCTGACTCATGTTTCGCATGTGAAATGATGTAGAGAGCACAGAAGGAGCCTGAGAGCAAAGTGGCCCCTGGATAAATCTTGTGTTTGAATTGGATTTTCTTTCTCGGCTTGGTAAAGCCCACATGATTTCCAAATATTGTGAATCATCATTGGAAATTGCAATTGGGAGAAAATATTTTTTCTGTTCATTTATTAGACAATTTTTTTTTTTTCTAAACCAGGCTATACTTTAGGGCAATGACTTCCTGGTGGGCAAACATAATGGGACTCATAGCAATCTGATGGAGGGGACAATTTAAGTGTTCAGCTTGCAAGAAATATATGGTGGTTTAGAGCAATTTGTTCCAACAGACTCTTTGCCATTTGTGAAGCTCCTGCCAGGGCAACTAAAAAGCAACACACTGAAATTTCCTGGTATTTTCACAACGTCTTGAGTTTAATGATAGCAAAGGTTTTTCCCATAGAGAAAGTCTGTTCTGCTCCTGGCAGAGGACAACAATGGCAGTCTTTGGCAGGCTCAGTCACCCTTCAGGTAAGCTCCTTATCCCAAGTCAACCTTTCCTCCTTTATTTTTCTTTTATATACCATATCTAGCCCACTGATAGATTGTGTGGGCCCCAGGTCAGATGTATCCAGCAGCTTCTCCTTTCCACCTCCTCCATTGTTTCTGCCCTGACTGACTGCAGTGATCTCTTCTCTTGTTCCCACACTTGCCCTTGCCTCTCCATGGCACAGAGGATCTACCTGGAGGGGTCCTTAAATGCCAAGATCAGATCAATCCATTTCCTGCTTAAAGCCCTGTAATGGCTTTCCATTTCACTCAAAATAAGATTTAACATCAATAAAATTCAATCTCTTTATCAAGGCCTCATATCCCTTCATATAATTTGATCCTTGCTCTGCCATCTCTCATCTCTCCATCACCCCTCTCTCTCTCTCCTTCTCTTTTCTCTGCATTCTACTACATTCACCTTTTGTTTCCATGAACGTTTCAAGTTCAACCCTACTATGAATCCTTTGCAGTTGTTGCTCATGCTGCCTGGAAGTTCTTTCCCCAGGTTTTTGCATGGCTGACTTTTTCTCATTTAGGTCTCAGTTCCTCGGTAGTATCTAAAATAGCCCTGCCTGAGCAATTCTCCTTGAGAGTCATCACTGAGTTTGCTGTCATCATAGTCCTTGTCACTGGTTGATATTTTTTGTTTACTTTTCTTATTATCAACCCTTCCCCTAGCATATGTGTTATATAATATTAAGACCTTAATTTTTTCCCTCAGGACATTGTAGGTACTTAATACAGTAAATGAATTCAGTTTTTCACTAAATGAAGACAGCAAGAAAGAGTACATACTTAAGAGTACTTACTGAAGATGGTGGACTGGAGAGAAAAGGTCTTACTGCCTAGGTGTGCTACATTTTAACTTCAACCTTCATTAATTTATCCATTTAAGAAATATTTCATTGCTTACTATGTGCTGAGCACCGTTTTAGGTCATGCCAGTAGAGCATAAACCAAATAAGGCCTCTGCCCTCACAGACATGACATTTTAGAGTGAAGATATAGATATGAGATATGTAAGATATCAGATGATCACAGGTACAATGAAGATTAAGAAAAGAGGAAGTGTTGGGCAAGGTGTGAGGATTTGCTATTTTAAAATAAAGGATCATCAGGGAAGGCTTCTCACAAGGTAACAGTTAAACAGAACAAGACACGTGGCTATGGGTGGGAAGAGTTACAGGTGGGGCATATCTAGAGTCCCTGAGGGAGAAGTCAGCCTAATACATTCCAAAGATAGCAAGAAGGTCAGCAACAGCAGCAGTGGGTAAATGAGGAGAAGAGTAATAGCAGAGAAGTTAGAGAGTTGGGGAAGGATGGGAGATCACAGAGGGCCTTGTGGGCCATTGTAAGGATTTCAGTTTTCACTCTGTGTTACATGGGAAGCTGCTAGAAGGTTTGGGGCAGAGAAGTGATCAGACTTACATTTTTAATGGGTCACTTTGGCTACTGTGTATAGCAGAGGCAAGAGTGGAAGAAGGAGAAGCCCAGTTGGAGGGTTATTGTAATAGTTCGAGTTAGAGGTGGTAGTGGTTTTAGCCAAGGCACCGGCAGTGGAAGACATGAGAAGTGGTCACCTGCCTATGCATAATAAAGGCAGTGCCTACAGAAGTTGACGTAGAGTGTGAAAAGAGAGGAGTCAGGATCGCCCCTTGAATTTTGAACTGGATGTTCTTAGAGGCCTCATTCAGTTCTAAGTTCCCTTTGCATCTGATATGCAATAGAAATAAGCAGAAAGTTGTTGTTCCATATTCCATACATAAACATGACAAAGACTGATGCAAAATGGAATGGGCACCAGGATTTGTAAACAAAGTTACTCATTTGGACCACAGGGTTTAGCTTGAGGAACACAAGAAATCACACTTGAAGTTCTCACCAACAATCGCATTGCTTCATCGCATTAACACTTTGAGTTGTGTAAGGGACTAGAGTTCCCTTTTTGTGTTGGCTGCCGAAAAGCTTAATGCTATGTTTAGTTAGTCTTTGCTATGTAACAAATCCCCCCAAAATGCAGTGTCTTAAACAGCAAATATTTTAATAACCAGTGGCTAAGTGAGTCAGCAACTTATGCTGTACTCAGCTGGGTGGCATGTTATCTTGCTGTACTTCATACACATTACAAAACTATCTTTAATATTGTAATTTGTTTTACTATAATTTATGTTTGAATTTTTTATCCTGATATGTGGGATGTCTTGGTTTAGAAAGCTTTGCACTTAGCTTTTTGTGAATTTCTGGAGTACTTCACAGCTTTATATGAACTCAAAATTAGTTATCAGATATTTGAGGGAACTAGTATTTCCCCTCTGGGCCTGACTAATAGTCTTCTCTCCAGAGACTTCTTCCATCTTCATTCAATGAAAGGAGGGTGTTCTAACATGTAAAAGTGACAAACCACAAGCATTGCCTCAATGTACGCTACGGGAACACTCTATTCTAGTTCATCTCTGTAAATTGATGGACTTTGAGACTCATTCTTTGCAGAGAAATGAAAATTCTAAAACTAGAGTATTTAAGAAGAAAAATGATCTTTGTTTGTGGTCTGCTTCTTCTTCCAAGTAGCTGAAGATTGAAACAGATCCAACTGTAAAAAGGAACATTGACTTCCTCACCAGCTGTAAAATGATCTAGCACGGTCAGGTTTCTTTGAGGGCTTCTTACTATTTTTCCTTATGTCTGACTACAAAGCCAAATTCCAGGAGGGTTATTATGTTATTCAAGACCAGTTGCCCAGTGACTCAGTTGGCTTCTCTGGACATTGGGGCTGCTGAAAAGAGCTCTTCCTCTACATAGCTAGAATAAATGTATTTTTATTTCTTAAAATTCACCATATAAAAATGGCAGGATTTGGATCAGAGAAGAGTAGGTTGAACCATGGGCACAAAAGGGATGCTGGAGATTTGGGGGAAAACTGCTTCCCATGCCTCCCCCTGATGAGTAGGGCAGACCTTTGTTTGGAGTAGCTCACAGAGAGATCCTGGAGAAATGAGAAAGCCTCTTTGATTGAGGTTTAATAGGTTTGAATGCTAAATTTTTAGGGCAAGAAGTAAATGATGGTGAATACAATTTGAGAAGTGACAGTGGGTTTATCCAAGGCATTAGCAGTGGAAGGGATGAGAAGTGGTCACTTGCTCATACCTAATGAAGGTAGTGCCTACAGGATTTCAAGTAAAGTGTGACAGGAGAGGGTCAGAATAATTCAATTAACTTTTATAGGAAAAAGCAATGGTGGTGATTTGGGAGGTGTCTATTCTTCCCTTCTAAGATCACGACCAACAATGAGGCTTAGTGGGTACACACTGCTTAATATATTGCCATTTTAAAAAGTGTGGCTGGGCGCGGTGGCTCAAGCCTGTAATCCCAGCACTTTAGGAGGCTGAGGCAGGCAGATCACTTGAGGTCAGGAGTTCAGGACCAGCCTAGGCAACATGGTGAAACACTGTCTCTACAAAAAATACGACAATTAGTTGGGCATTGTGACATTCCCTGTAGTCCCAGCTACTCGGGAGACCGAAGTAGGAAGATCACTTGAGCCTGGGAGGTTGAGGCTGCAGTGAGTTGTGATTGTGCTGCTGAATTCCAGCTTAGTCAACAGAGCAAGAACCTGTTTCAAAAAGAAACAAACAAACAAAAAAGCAAAAAAAGAAAGAAAGAAAAGTGCTATATTAACTTTAAGAGAGCTATGTCATAGAAGAAAAGATGAAGGACATACATTAAATAGTAATTATGGATTTATCTGCATGATTGGGATTATAGGTGATGTGTCCCAATATTTTATTATAAAAATTTTCGAATGTACAGAAAATTTAAAATAATTTTACAGTGAACATCTATATACCCACTATCTAAATGTTCCCATAGGCACTTTTTATACTTGCTTCATCACATATTTGTCAATCTATCCATCCTACATTCACTCATTAAACCATCTTATATTTTTATAAAATACTGCATTGAAAGGATATAGGATAGTTTACAGATACCAGAAAGGATGGGGAGACCAGCTTAGAAAATCACTAGGAAAAAGAAGGCTAGGAAGCAAGAATTGCAGGCCAAATCATGCCACAAAACCACTGTGATGAGGATCTCCCACCTTCCACCAAATATCAGAACACTGAAGCTTGCACAAGGGCCACTGCTGCTCCAGGAACTTGTTGTTGTAGCCACCACCAGAATGGGTTCCCCACTGTCTGGTGGGTGCAGCTGACTGGCTGAGTTGTTGTCTGTTTGAATACAAGGCCTTTTCAGTAGAGGGTGATATTCTTTGCCTTCCACTCAGATACATGTGGTAGGGAATTGCCCAATCAAGATGCAGAGCAGCCAAAGCCATCCTACAAATGTCCACTAAAACAATGAAAGGAGGCCGGGCGCGGTGGCTCAAGCCTGTAATCCCAGCACTTTGGGAGGCCGAGACGGGCGGATCACGAGGTCAGGAGATCGAGACCATCCTGGCGAACACAGTGAAACCCCGTCTCTACTAAAAAATACAAAAACTAGCCGGGCGAGGTGGTGGCAGGTGCCTGTAGTTCCAGCTACTCGGGAGGCTGAGGCAGGAGAATGGTGTAAACCCAGGAGACAGAGCTTGCAGTGAGCTGAGATCCGGCCACTGCAGTCCAGCCTGGGAGACAGAGCGAGACTCTGTCTCAAAAAAAAAAACAAATAAATAAATAAAAAACAATGAAAGGGGCCAGGTGCAGTGGCTCACACCTGTAATTCCAGCACTTTAGGAGGCCGAGGAGAGTGGATCACCTGAGGTCAGGATTTCGAGACCAGGCTGCCCAACATGGTGAAACCCCGTCTCGACTAAAAATACAAAAAATTAGCCAGGCATGGTGGTGGGTGCCTGTAATCCCAACCCTTCAGGAGGCTGAGGCAGGAGAATCGATTGAACCTTGGAGGCAGAGGTTCCAGTGAGCCGAGATCACACCACTGCACCCCAGTCTGGGCAACAAGAGTGAAACTCCATCTCAATAAAATAAAAATAAGAATAAAAATAAAAGCAATGCAAGGAAGGATGGGTTGGTGGTCAGTTGGGTAGCTGGATGGATGAATAGATAAATGGATGATGGATGGACGGACAGATGGATAGGTGGGTAGGTGGATGGATGAATGGGTGAATGAATGCTGGATGGACGGGTGGGTGGGTGGTGGATGGGTGAATGGTTGGGTAAGTAAGTAGATGGATGATGGATGGATGGATGGATGGATTGGTGGGTGGGAGGATGGACGGGTTGGTGGGTGGATGGATCGATAAAGAAACTGAGGCTCTGTGACTGATTGAAGTCCACACAGCTGAGAGATAGCAGAGCTCTATTACTTCTGAGCCAGTGCTCTTTCCTCTGCCCCACACTGATGCAGCCAAAACTCATTGTTTTCAAATGTTTAATCTTCTATGTTGCCTTTGAAGACACTGCCTTTGCTGAGGTGTATTACAAGATATGGTAGTTTTAAAACATGGCTAAAATTTCTATTACATTCCTGTTAAAAGATGTAGTCTATGTTCCTTCCCCTTGAGCCTGAGTAGAACTTTGTGATAGCCACCATAAATAGAATGCAGCAAACGTGCTACGTACTTCCAGTGACGTTAGGAAAGACCAGCGTCATTTAAAAAATGCATTTCAAAGTAAATTGTAGACTTCAATGTACTTCCTCCTAAACACTTCAACAGTTATTTACAGTTTCTCAAGTGTAACATGTCCATACAATTAAATGCCTAAATCTTAAACATGCATTTACTGAGTTTTGACAAATTTATATACCCATTTAAACCCATTTAAACTCTATGGAAATACTGAACTTTGGCACTGAAGGGAGTAAAAAAACTCCCTATCCCCCTTTCTAGGCAACCTCTCCCTCCAAACTTGAAATAACTAGTGTTCTAATTTATTTCCCTACTAGATTAGTTTTGCTTGTTCTAGGATGTCTATAAATGAAGCCATACTGTGAGTACTCTTTTATGTAAGGCTCTTTAAATCAACATCACATTTTTGAGATACATCCATGTTGTATTTATCAGTAGTATGCAACTTTTTATTGCTGTGTACAATTATATTATAGAAATATGCTTATTTATTCATCCATTGACTTATTGATGAATATCTTGGATTTTTCCAGTTTACGGCTATGATGAATAAAGCTTCAATGAACATTCTTGTACAAGTTGTTTTTCTGGCTATGTTTTCATTTTTCTTGGGTAAACACATAGGAGTGGAATTGGTGGGTCATAGGATAGGTGTATATTTAGTTTTATAAGAAAGGGCCAAATTTTTTCCAAAGTGCTATTAACATTTTATATTCCGGTCAACAATATATAAGTCTTACTGTTCTATATTCTTTCCAACATTTAGTGTTGTCAGTGTGTTCAATTTTAGTCATTCAGGTTGGTGTGTCGTTATATTGTAATTTTAATTTGCATCTCACTTATGGTTAATTATGTTGAACACTTGTTCATGTGCTTATTGGCCATTTGCATATTTTCATTTGTGAAGTGTCTGTTCAAATCTTTTGTTCTTTTATACAATTGGATTATTGTTTTATTTTTGAGTTGAAGGAGTTCTTTATGCATCCCAGGCAATAAAACTTGTCAGATAAATGTCTTGTGAATATTTTCTCACTTCAGGCTGTGGTGTGCCTATTCATTTTCCTAATAGTATCTTTTGATGAACAGAAATTATAATTTTTGGCAGTGTGATTTGTTTTTTCTTTTATGATTTGCTTTATTGTTTTAGCTTTTACCTTTAGATCTATGATCCATTTGAAGTTAATTTTTGTGTATGGTGAGAAAAGGGTCAAGGTTCATATTTTACATATGAATATCTGATTATTTCAGCACTATTTGCTGAAAAGCCTCTCTTTTCTCTCTCTCGCGCTCTCTCTCTCTATATATATAAAATATATAATATATATATATATTTGAGATGGTGTCTCACCCTGTTGCCCAGGCTGTAATGATATAGTGGCATAATCTTGGTTCACTGCAACCTCTACCTCCTGGGTTCAAGTGATTCTCTTGACTCAGCCTCCCAAGTAGCTGGGATTACAGGAGCCCACTACTGTGCCTGGATAATTTTTGTATTTTTAGTGGAGATGGGGTTTCACCATGTTGACCAGGCTGCTCTTGAACTCCTGGCCTCAAGTGATTCACCTGCTTTGGTCCCCCAAAATGCTAGGATTACAGGCATGAGCCTCCATGCCTGGCCTCATGATAATTCTTTATAAAAACTCTGAGTACTTACGTATTGTTTTTCTGTTCCTGCCATAACAAATTACCACAATCTCAGTGGCTTAAACAACACTGATTTATCTTACACTTCTACAAGTCAAAAGTCTAACATGAGTCTCACTGGACTTTAATCAAGGTGTTGGTAGCGCTGTGTTCTTTTCTTGATCTTCTGGTAGAGAATGTGTTTCTTTGCTTATTCCAGCTGCTAGAGGCCACTCACATTCCTTGGCTCATGGTCCCTTTTGTTGGTTGAATTGTGTCTCCCAAAAAGATATGTTGAAGTCCTAATCCTTGGTATCTGTGAAAGTGACCTTATTTGGAAACAAAGTCTTTATAGATGTAATGAAGGTGTAAACTAAGATGAAGTTGTATTATAGTAGAGTGAACCCTTAATCCAATATGTCTGGTGTCCTCATAAGAAGAGAAGAGGTGCAGAGACAGATATACAAAGGAAGGGTGTCATGTTGGAAGCAGCAGGCCAAGGAATGCCAAGGATTTCTGGCAAACAAACAGAGGCCAGGAGGGGGCAAGGGAAGATTCTCCCCTACAGATTTTGGAGTATCACCCCACTGAAATCCTGATTTTGGACTTCAGGACTTCAGAAGTGTGAGACAATCAATTTCTATTATGTTAAGTCACATAGTCTGTGATGTTTTGTTACAGTAGCCACAGGAGGCTAATCAGTCGCTTTTCTCCATCTTCAAAGCAAGTAATGATGGGTTGAGTCCTTTTCACACTGCATCTCTCTAATTCTTTTTCTGTCCTCACATCTCTCTTTCCATAGCCAGGAAAGTTCCTTGTTTTTTTTTTTTTTTTTGACAGAGTCTTGCTCTGTCGCCCAGACTGGAGTGTAGTGGTGCGATCTCCGCTGACTGCAAGCTCCGCCTCCCGGGTTCATGCCATGCCCCTGCCTCAGCCTCCTGAGTAGCTGGGACTACAGGCGCCCACTACCACGCCCGGCTAATCTGGCTAATTTTTTGTATTTTTAGTAGACACAGGGTTTCACCGTGTTAGCCACGATGGTCTCCATCTCCTGATCTCGTGATCCACCCACGTCGGCCTCCCAAAGTGCTGGGATTACAGGCGTGAGCCACCGCTCCTGGCTGGTTCTCTGATTTTAAGGACTCCTGTGACTCCACTGGGCCCATCTGGATAATACAGGATAATATCCTCATTTCGAAAGCCATCATCACAAAATCCTTAACCACATCTTCAAAGTCCATTTTGTCATGTAAGGAAACATATTCATAGGTTCTAGAGATTTTGGTGTGGACATTTTAGAGAGATGGCTCTTAGTTTGCCTATCACAACTTATTTTTTCCCGAATCTACAGTGAATTTTTTTAGTCATTTTTATATTAAAAAATGAACAGCAAATGTTATTTTAAAAAATCAAAGATTCTCAGATTGGTTAAAGAAATAAGCCAAAAAACCTTCTTCTCGTTAAACCTACGAAATAATATTAATAACCTCCAACCATGAAATTACTGTTTCTTTGTTGATTTATTGGTGTATATGAACATTAAGTTTAATTGCTGTTCTTTGGTTTACCTGTTAATGTATATAAATGCTAAGTTTATGATACTATATTTGATCAAGCATATATTGCAGGATGTTGCTTTATGTGTTAATTTTACAAGTTCCTTATTTTATGGGGTTTTCACTCAGTAACTTCATTGTGAATAAAATGCAGTCTTGGAGAAGATACGTTATTCTGAGATGACCCCAATTAATGCTAACTGTGATTGTTAAAGGCCTTGTCTATTTTTGTTTTAAAGCAAATAAATTTACTTCCGATTTAGTAATTATTCCCACAGTACAATATCAAAATTGCAAGTCTCAGATCATCTTTTACAGAAGCTTTTTAATGATCATTTTAAAAAGCCAATATGGTGAGTGGTTTCTTTGTGAAGATATTGAATCTATAAGATAAATGAGAATAATCAACTTTCCTAATGCTATGCAAATGAGCACTTGTAGCTTGAAAAAATTGCAGTACAGCCTCACTAGAAAAGTGCTGTATATCAGGCAATTTTACTTAAACAGAGGAAATAGCATGTTTGGAAATCTGTGTTAAATGGTTTAAAAAGTGCAGAACATGCATCAAAGATGCATGCAAGGAATTTAGATAAAATTGGCTTATGATATATGAATATAGAAAAATAAAACATTTTAAATCATATTATTTTAGATATGATATAATTTTCAAATAGGTGTGGAATTATATTGATACATGGAAAGTAAAAAGTTATTTCATACAATTTATAAAATGTATAGTTTTAATTCAGCCCCAAACTCACTTTCTTTCTTTTTTTAATAGTCTCAATTGGGAAAATACTTGAGGTTGTCTCATACTCAGGTATATATGTTACGTGAGGAGGCGTGACTTGTTTTAGGGCTTGTAAGGGAGGAGCAGCTAACAGATGGAATCAGGACTGGGCTAAGGGAAACATCTCCTCATCCTGGCTCTCTCTGATCAAAGTGTGTTTTCATTTCCCTCCTTCAAAGAGTGAGTGGGCGATTAGATTCCTCACAGCCTCTGTGGTCCCACAGATAGACTGTATAGAAATGCCTGCTATGAGAAGGACCCTGAGGGACCCTCACAGTGTCACTGGCTATCCCTTCATCAGCCCTCGAAAGAGATTTGAAGAAAGAGAGGGAAGTGGATGTTTGTAGTTTGTGGACAGGATCTATGCTATAAAACAGAATTGCTTTTATTATCAACAGCAAAAAGGAACTTGTATAAACTTTTGGGGACATGGTTGATATCTTTCCTCTATTTTGTTTTTGCTGTAAAACAAATATGAGGACAAAGTTAGACACACAAAGTAGATAAAAACCAATTTAAAACAGACACCGGAAAACATTTTTTTCCCTACTCTGAAAACCATTTGTGTGTAGTGTGGCCAAGGAGACAAGGGTGAAGAATTAAACTGCCAGGTTGCTGGAGAAAGTTAGCTGACAGAACTGGCATTTGGAGAAGCTGGCTCTTTAAGATGTGAATTGGTTTTCTTAGGCCAAATGCATTTATTCTTCCAAAAATGTCTTGTGTAATTATTTATTCCACATAAAGCTTCACATGCATATACTCAATCGGCCCATGGAATGGTTTAGCCGGGTATTGCAGGAAGAGCAAAGGATGACAGCATGGAAAGAAACCCACCTAATTCAAGTGGCTGACATAAAGCTACAGCATTTGATTTATTTTTCTCCTGCTTAGCTGGGCTATTTTGACCCTTCTTGGGACTGTTGGGCATAATCCTTGGGGCTCATGAGTGGTTCCTCTCTTGGCGTTCCTAGGTCCTTTGTGAAATGCAAAGAGCAAACTCCCTGGCAGAACAGGCCAGCTTTCTCCAGCAAGGGCTCCGGAAACAAGAGGCCAGGCTATGGGTTACTTCTCCTGGGACTAAGTCCAGCACAGCCTTACCTAACTCCATCCTTCCCAAACTAGAGTTGGGGAGGATGCAAGAAATAAATAAAGGCGACAAAGTTCTTGTGAACTGCAGAGCCATCCTGGCTTAGTTATTCACAGTAATAGGGGACACAGAAGAAGGGACTGGGGAAAATTCAGGGCTCCTTCGTGACATCAATAGAGAAGCTAGCAGTCTATGACACTATATTCTAGGTCCCGTGGTGGGAGGGTGGGAGTATTCTATATTTCTTGTTTTTTTTTTTTTAAATTTTTTTAACTTTTTTTTTTTTTTTTAGACATAGTTTTGCTCCTATTGCCCAGGCTGGAGTGCAATGGCATGATCTCGGCTCACCACAACCTCTGCCTCCTGCGTTCAAGCAATTCTCCTGCCTCAGCCTCCTGAGTAGCTGGGATTACAGGCTTGCGCCACCATGCCAGGCTAATTTTGTATTTTTAGAAAAGACGAGGTTTCTCCATGTGGCCCAGGCTGGTCTCGAATTCCTGACCACAGGTAATCCACCCTTCTTGGCCCCTCAAAGTGCTGGGATTACAGGCATGAACCACTGCACCCGGCCAGAGTATCCTATATTTCTAAACCTCAAAACAATCCTAATGTAGGATAGATATTGTTTAGAGTTTTTTGGATGTAAGCAACAACTTATTGTGACAATAAAAGTAATTGATTCCAAGGATGTGGGATAGCTCAGATAATTTTGTAAAAACTGAAAAATCAGGCTTAGAAAGAAGATGGAATGGGTCAGCTTCCGGGGTCTAGATGGCAAGAACTGACTCATGGTTTGATTAGGGCGCTGCTTGGATGAATGCAAGATCTGTTATCTGCTCTTGTATTATTCTGCTCAAAATTCAAATTCCAGGGAAACAGAAATCCAACCCAGGAGAGCAGAAGCTCTTAAGTCCTAGTATGACTTTATGTAATGGTGGTGAGTAGTTACCCAAAACAAAACTGGTGGTATGTTGTTAAAAAAAAATGCTTAAAACTGAACATAACTTGACTAATACCACATAGCAGCTGAGTGGCATCCAGGATACAAACCCTATTGTTTTTTTTTGCCCTAAAGACTACCCTCTTTTCCTTCTCTCCCATGCTACCTCTCTTTAATTTATGGGCAAGAATCATGTACACTGTTCTGTCATTGCTTGCAACAAAGTGACTAAAGTGGAGGAAGAGTTGAAGATTGGAGGGTGTGAGAACAGATATGGTTGGGAAAGGAGAAGATTTCATTTTACCAGCAAAAAATTTTCAAGATGTTTTTCTCAAGTATCTTCTGATGTGGTTTGGATCTGTGTCCCCACCCACATCTCATGTTGAAACGTAATCCCCAAGGCTGAAGGTGGGGCCTGGTGGGAGGTGACTGGATCATGGGGGTGGTTTCTAATGGTTTAGCACCATCCCCCTCCTGCTGTTCTCGTGATAGAGTTCTCAGGAGATCTGGTTATTTAAAAGCGTGTGGCCTGACCAACATGGTGAAACCCCATTTCTACTAAAAATACAAAAATTAGCCAGGTGCAGTGGCACATGCCTGTAATCCCAGCTACTTGGGAGGCTGAGGCAGGAGGATCACTTGAACCTGGGAGGCAGAGGTTGTAGTGAGCCGAGATCACACCACTGTGCTCCGGCCTGGGCAACAGAGTGAGACTCTGTCTCAAAAAAAAAAAAAAAAAAAAATGATGTGGCACTTCCCCTCCTCTCTCTCTTCCTCCTGCTCTGCTCTGGCCATGTAACACATGCTTGCTATCCCTTCTGCCATGATTGAAAGTTTCCTGGGTCCTCCCCAGAAGCCGCTATGCATCCTATACAGCCTGCAGAACCATAAACCAATTAAACCTCTTTTCTTCATAAATTTCTCAGTCTCAGGTATTTCTTTATAGCAATGCAAGGACAGAGTAATACATCTTTCTATCTAGGCATCCTTGACATCACCCCTGTCTTCTGATTTTACTACTACTTCTTTACTTTCTCTCTGTCTCAGATGTTGTGACAAATCTCCTTCTGTATTTCTAGATGTGGGAAGTTGCCAGATCTTGGTTCTAGAATGTCTTTCCTTAATCTATTCTCAACCATACACCAGTGATTCCTCATTAGCTATGGACTACAGGATAAAGTCTAAATGGCTTAGAATGTCCTTCAGTGACCTTCATACCTGGACCCCACCCTTCCTAATCATCTTTTTCCTTCATGGTACCATCAGTTAAGGCCCATGGGTTTTGTTTTGTTTTTTGAGATAGGGTCTGGCTCTGTTGTCCAGGTTGGAGTGCGGTGGTACCATCTTGGCTCACTGCAACCTCTGCCTCCCAGGTTCAAGTGATTCTCCTGCCTAAGCCTCCCGAGTAGCTGGGATTACAGGCATGTGCCAGCACGCTCAGCTAATTTTTGTATTTTTATTAGAGATGTGTTTTGCAATGTT
Source organism: Colobus angolensis palliatus (assembly GCF_000951035.1). Taxonomy (NCBI): domain Eukaryota; kingdom Metazoa; phylum Chordata; class Mammalia; order Primates; family Cercopithecidae; genus Colobus; species Colobus angolensis. Next base: position 2,141,858 of record NW_012115222.1, read on the forward strand.
GGCCGGGCTGGTCTGGAACTCCTGGCCTCAAGTGATCCACCCACCTTGTTATCCCAAAGTGCTGGGATTACAGGTGTGAGCCATTGCACCCGCCAGGCCTATGGATTTAACTCTTCTTTGTGTTCCAATATACCATTCACATTATGACTTACAACATTTTGTTCATGTTGTTCTATCTTTTGGGAAATTCGTTCTTACTCTCTGCGATGTATCCAAAACTGCCTTATTCTACAAGATCCAGCTCAAGCCCCAGCATTTCCAGGAAATCTCCCATCACTCTGCATTTCACTGACCACTCCATTTTCCAAGAGTCCGGGGTCATTTGTCTGAGACATCCCCTATGGCCCTTAAGCACACACTATCTTATAACATGTGGTTATCTTGTTTCTTTGTGGCTGGCTGTCTTGCTCGTTTCTTTGATTATTTGTAAGGTTTTGGAGGGAAAATCATTTAGGTCTGGGTAATACCCAACAGATTCTCATTTAATCAAGTTGTTCCAGAAATAAGAACTGTGTAATGTCTCTTGGAAGAGAAATTACTGTACCACTTCCCAAACCCAAAATTCTACAGAAGCAGTATGAACCTCCGTCCAGGTTTGGATCAAGGATATCCTCATGGGACAAGTCAAGATTGCAGCCAGCTTGCTTCAACAGACTGTTCAATCTTCTCTCACCTTGGGGGAGACCTAAGGGGTTCTCTAGAAAGGTGGAGAAAAGCAGAATAAATCAAGAAAGTCCTTCTAGAAGACGGGAAGATACCTCCAGGATGATCTCCAGAAACCTGTTCTGAGGGTTTCTAGTAAAATCGTGACTCTGATACCACCCACTCCTTGGACGAGGTCCAATTTCCTGTGTTGGTCCATAAGTCTTCACTGTGAAGAGAGTCAAAATCCTCTCCCTCCCTTCATTCATTTATTATTTTCTGTCCTTGGCTCTGTGAAGTTTACCAGAATGACTAAGACACAGGCTCATAACAGGGTGAAGTCCCAAGTTCTAGTACATGGTCATGGGTCTTAGGACCCGGCTTTAGGCCTGAAGATCACAAATGCACAAGCCTGAGGCTCTAAATCCTCTCCTACAGGAGTAGGTTCCATCAGTGTAGGGAAGCTGAGGTCAGGTAGTGTGGGAGGAAGGGGGTGGCCTTAGGGCAGAAACCCAGGCAACTTAAGCATACCAAAAGCCTACTTTTTTTTTTTGGACAGATTATTAGCAACTGACCATTCACAGCTTCTACTGTTATTTCATTAATGGAACTCACACATGTAGCAGTAGGTGTCTGGCAAAGGCTATTAATGTTAACTTTCCCTATAGCTTGCTCTAAAAATCATGTAAAGCATTTTTCCTGTTTTCTTCTGGAAAATGTCTATACTAAATCCTGACATATAAGCTGCAGCCCTAATGGGGGTGACTAATGGGAGCCGTTGGTTCTTGGCTATTTCAAAAGTAAGCCAACTTAATCTAGTAATATCTTTTTTAGGCTCTCAGGAAAAGGAAAAAAAAAATGACAATTAAGCAATACAAGCAACTAGTGTACTTTCCTTAAGCATTCTTAGTAAAACAAATGTGTATGTGTTTTTAAAGTCTTGAAGGTCTGGTTTAAATAAAACATTTAACCCTTTGAGAGCCAGGGCTCTAATATGTATTTACAGAAGTACAGGATTGGGGTGGGGCCTACTATGTAGCAGCCAATATCTTGGCATTTCAGTGCATACACAAATCTCTGGTTTATACGAGATTGGGAGCAGTTACACAGACAGTGGGAGAGACAAAACAAAAAGCAGTGCTTGAATCGTGCTTGGAAAATATTTTTGGATTCAAGATGAGCCAAAACCATGGGAACTGGCCTATATCTTAGGGTTTAAAAGAGATCCAAATAGGCTTACCATGTAGTGGAAATATGAATAGAACCAGACTGCAACTAGGCAACCAGGATTCTTGTCTCACCTCGATAGAAACTAGCTTTGCAATGAACTGTGTTACAACTCTGGGCCTTACTTTCCCCACTTGTAAACCTATAAACAGGATTGGATTTCTAAAGCCCTTTCTTTTTTTCTTTTGAGATGGAGTCTTACTCTGTTGCCCAGGCTGGAGTGCAGTGGTGTGATCCCAGCTCACTGCAACCTCCACTTCCCAGGTTCAAACGATTCTCTTGCCTCAGCCTCCTGAGTAGTTAGGATTACAGGCACCCGCCACCATTCCCGGCTATTTTTTATATTTTTATAAAGATGAGATTTCACCATGTTGGCCAGGCTGGTCTTGAATACCTAGCCTCAAGTGATCCACCCGTGTTGGCCTCCCAAGTGCTGGGATTACAAACATGAGCCACCGTGCCGGCCCTCTAAAGCCTTTCTAGTGCTAACATTGAACAACACTAAATCATCTCAAAGGGATGATCAGATGCCCATATTCTCCTTATTGGTTCGTTTCCTGGGGGTCTATAGATGGGAGGGCTCCCACTGCATTTGTAGCTTGACCTATCAGGACTGTTGCCCACAATTCTGTTAAGGGCAGAGTGATGTGGAGACGATAAACGCTCATGACCATGTCAGGACTTCTAAAGGTTCAGACCACTTAGAAAATTTTCCTGATTGCCATTTATCTGGATGTGTTCCTACAATTCCATGACAAAGCAGTAGTTCCAGGCCATGCTTAGAAAGGAGCTTTGTGTGGATATGCGAGCTCATTCTTTTAATAGTGATGGTAGTAAGAGGAGTAGAAGGAGGAAGAAGAGCAGCTGACAGTTACTGAATGTGTGCTGTCTGCTTGGGCCCTATGCTGATGGCGTTGCCTGTACTATCTCATTCAACCCTCTCAGCCACAGTGTTAGGAAAGATCATCCTAGGGAAGAAACCAGGTCTCAGAAAAGTTATGTAACTTGTCCATGGAGATGGAATTGAAATTCAGGTCTGCTTGATTTGAAAGTTTATTTCTTTTAACTACAAGATAATACTGCTTGAGCGGGTGAATTGAATGATTGAATTGAATTGGATGATGTGAATAAAAATTCTCTGAAAAGGAATTTGGAGGAGAGACTTTATTCCAGTAATAATTTGCAAACTGTGAAGATGCAGCTTTTGGTGTAACATGAAGGTGGTTTCAGAGCACAAAGAGAAGGTTCAGATTCGAAATAGCAAAAGGTCCTACTCAGGTCCCCAATGAGGACCATTTTTGCAAATAAAGTATTCAAACTTGTTCTGACTGGTCAACACAATTGAGTCCTGATTGGTCAATACAACTGAGCCCTGATTGGCCAGGGTAGATGAGCTCAAAACCATAAGTCTCTGTCAGCTGCTCCTTTCAAAGGGCCAGTAGGGATCAGTTGTCCGGCCACGGTTTATCTTGGCACCTACGACGGAAACCGGTTTGGCTTGATTATAGTCAGGGAGGTCCATTTACATCTTTCTAAGAACACAAAGTACATGACCTTCACCCAGCCACAGTTGCCTGGTTGTTTTAACTCGCTTCATGGGGAAACCATGGGTAATCCATGCTTTCTGTGGGCCAGGGCATACAGGGAATTACATCTTGCCTGGAAATGATCTAGATATTTAATGAACACCCATCATTTAATTTAGCTTAGCAAAACAATCTGACACAGAAAGGATACCTTATAGGTGCCAAAATAACCTGTGGCCAGAAACCCTGCTTCCATCAACCCTTTGAAAGAAGCATCTGACAGAGACTTCCGGTTTGGGAGTTGGAAACCAACCAATCAGAGCTCACCTGTCCCCCTGCCAATCAGGGCTCAGCTATTTTGACAAATCAGGACTCATCTGTGTCAACCAGTCAGAACTAAGCAATTTTGAATACTTCGTTTGCATAAATGAACCTGATTGGGAACCTGGGCACGACCTTTCGCTATAAAATCGGAATCTTCAGTTTTCTGGAACACACCTTTGTCTTACACTGAAACTGTTATCTTCCTAGTTTGCAAACTATTCACTGTAATAAAGTCTATTTCCTTCCAATTCTTTTTCAGAGAACTTTCTTCACATTGTATTTTAGGACTCCACTGCTCTGTACACTGAAATAATTTTAAAGGACATGGGATCAGAAACGTACTTCCTGTTGATCAAGAAAATCATGGCTTTGTATCTATTTGAGAAAGCAAGTGTGTTTAAAGAAAAAATGGAACCAATATTCAGGCTGGGATGAGATTGCAGACATGGTTGACACCCTTACTTCCTGTTGGGTGGCAATGAATCTCCATCTTTTCTTCTCTCTCAAGAAGTAAAAGTTCCTCAAGTTTTTCCTTTACTTTTTAAAAGGAAAAACAAAAACAAAAAAAACACAAAACACTATGCTATAATCCAACCTTTCCCAATGGACTTGTCTTTGTCTTTTGAACAGCTTCCATAATCCCATTGAGGTCCCGAAAGTGTGTGATTTACTCTTTCCAGTGTTTTAGAGCTTGAAAAAGAGTGGTTGTTTGAATAAATTGTGTATATTTTCTTGTGGACTATTGTAAATTAGGAGTACAAATGAGCCAACAATGGCATAACAAGGCGTGAATGGATTACTGTCTTTTGAAGAGAAAGGATATGTTCAGATTTCCAGTCTATTCTTGAGGAACGTATTTCTGAACTATTAAATTGAACCACATATAATTGCCATTTTTTAGGTGAAACATGGCCAAATAACAGCAAATTCACATGCTTCAATGTGATACATGAATTACTTTGTTTCCTTAAATGTTTGTAGGACTCCAGTAGACTGATGCTCTAAAATTTTTAGTTGTATTTCCCATCCTCAACCCCAAGTGTTTATTCTGTGAACCAGGAAGGCAATTAATGCAAAATAAAACCCTAGAGTATTTAAAAGAGAAAGACTGTGTGAATTATCCTGTTTAGTATTCCTAGATAATGCAAAAAGGCAGATGTTTGAGTTTAGTGTAACTCTAAACGTTTTGTCCCTGAATTTTATTCAATGTTCACGCGCAAAAATATCCAACTTTTATCTACTACAAGTAAGTAGCAAAAGCAAAAGGTACTAAACAGAGCTACATTTTTTAAAACTCCAAATTTAAATACAAGTAGAAAAAGAATTCATGTCAGCTAAAGACCAAATTATTGCTTATTAACTAATACATGTGCCCAGTGGATTTGGTTTATGTGTCTGGGCTTATATCACACTTTACTCTCCTGCAAGATTTTCTGTAACTTAGCCAGGGTAGTTTCTGGGGCAAATGGGACATTCATGGGAATGACAAAATAGTGCAGAAAATGTCATTAACAGTTCATTATGAGAAAGACAAATTCATCGTGATTGTGTCAGTGTTCACAGTAAGAAAATGGCAACAAAGCTACCAAAGGTACCTGGGACATTTCCTCCTGGGAGTGTCTTGCATTGGTCATTTCCTTCTACGTCATTATTCTCTGTAAACCCCTCATCAAGTTTTGATCTTCCATGTAAGGCACCTAAAGGATGTGGATTCTCAAACTCCTTTAGGAGCAAGTTGAAGATAAACTCAATGTTGTTGCTCAACTCTCAAGGCTAGAGTCAAATTTGGTTCCAGGTAATTTCATATTACGGTGCTCATGCTGTACCAGTAATAGATGCCAGATGAAACTGAATACGCACGTTAAGTTTTAAAGGATGCCTTGAGGCAAATGCTTTTCTTACTCCATGCAGCTAATTTCTGATTGGCAAAGAACAGCATTAAGACCAGTCACAATATTTCCTTGTTTACTTATTCCTTGGATAAAAAAGTTAAGCACATAAATTCTTCAACCATGTATTAAATTCATCTCTAAGAGTCTTGGAAACATTTCTGTGCCTGTTTCAGCAGTGTATCAGAAGAGAGTTCATGTTAAATACTTGGTTAAATCTATCCACTTCTCCACTGAATAAAGTGTACACCATTTTAAGACATGAGGTTTGGATTATTTTTGAAGATGCCTTTTGGCCTGGGGTATGCCCACTATTACCTTTGCTTAAAAACTTGAGTTTGGGAAGTTTCTACCTTAAAGAAGTAAGATTCTCTAAAAGAATGGTTCACTTCCTCATGGATACTTTAAGGGGGCATTAGCATGAAGTGAAGAAATTCTTTGAAGTTTCCAGAAAGATGGGTCCCAGGAAGTTTAGCATTTATGCAGAAGTAAATGACTTTATGTCCTTCTATTTGAATGTAATTTCAAATCATAATCATCAGCTGAACACACGTTGACTTTGCTTCACAGATTTGCCAGCATTCCTTTATTTTCCTGCGTGTCTGGCTCTCTGTCTGTTACTTTAATACAGGTTCCCATAGGCAAAGCTCCCAGCCCCTCCTCATAAAATTTTCAGCCAGAAAATTACCCCAAAATAAGCTTTATTGCAAGAAAAGTGTCATATTTGATACATAGACCTACAAAAACAAACAAAACCAAAAACCATAAGCTTTTCCTCACAAACTCTTGATTACAAATTTACACTGTTCCTTTTATTTTTTAGTTTTTTTTTAAAAAAAAAAACCAATAAAACCTCAAAACACTGGGTATGACTGGTTACTCATCTTTGGTCAGCACAGGTTTGAGAGGAACAACCGGGAGTCTGCGTGTGCTTTGGCCATTTCACATATGAGGTTTGGTCACTGGTCCAGGGGAACAGGTTCTTGGGTTGAGAAGAATAATGGATACGTACTCTTAATAGCACATCCTGGTACAATATCTTTTTAAATGACTAAAGCAAACTAAACATCAATTCATTGTACAAACATCTTTCATACACAATAGGCTATAAAACGAGGCATATGGTGTATAACTACAGTATTAATGAAAATTCTAAAAAAAAAAAATGGGTTTAAAACAACAACAACATATATTCCTTGGCTGCATTGCATGATTTGTTTGCACATATGGCAATCCTGAAATAACTTGAACATAATAAATGCACCATTGTCTAAGACAGCACGAAACACTATAGAACGCCAGGTGTTCCCTTTCAAAGGAACGGCGGTTCTTCAGCTGCCTACAGTACCATGAGTACGCAGCGCACCCTGGGTAAGAATGAGGTGTTGTGGGTAGCACATGTGGTTCCTTGAGGTTATGAGAAGGAAATACAGTACGGTTTGGCCTGCAATGCTAATGGTCTCACAAGCAGTCAAGGTATTTTGCTACAGTGGTTGTGCTTCATCTTCCGTTGCCTGGTGTGTCTGGATGTGAAATGTTGTCACAAATGAGCTGCTTTGGCTTTGATCTACGTTATAAAGGATCTAATGACATTCATGTCTTTTAAATTATTGATTACACTGCCCATTCAGCTCTGTGTGGCTTTCTTTAAAATCATCAGGTGTGTATCAGCTGGATGACTGGCAGAAAACCAAAGGAAACATCTCTTGTATCTATTGGATTTTTAAAAAGCACCTCTAAAAGAAATAGCTCAAATTTATAAATCTAAAGAAAAACAAGTGAGTTTCCCTTTTTGTTTACATAGTTTGTTCATTTCTCCATATATTACTGCATTAAAAATAAATAAACATCTATATTTTTTTAATTAGCAACTATAGCAAAATACCCAAAGTGTTACAGACTGCTAACAGGAAAAAAAAAAAAAAAGCTCACATTATTTTTGTGCATTTAGTGCCATATGCTGATATCTTGAACATTTAGGTTTCTTTTAATATATTTTAAAATGAAGTTATATAAAAAATACAGTAACCACGGTTGCCTTTGTGCTCAAATCTTTGGCCATACCAGAGTCTAAATTATCCCTCCCTGTGAGGGTCAACATTCAAAGTCTAAGACAGGGAGGAAAGAAACAGAGTTATTATTGTTTTTCCTCTTTAAAATCAGTCCTTGACTTTTCAAATGCTTCTGCAGACTGGCTGTGCTAGGATTTGAGCCTGGGCCCAAGTCTGTGAAGGGTTAATAGAGCTGAATCTGCAGCCTCATTCTGAGAGCCTCCCCAAGCTCCCCTAGGAGGTAGTCATCCTCATTGCTCTCTTCCAGTTTCTTAAGCTCCTTCTTCTTATAGAGAGGGACGCTAGTGATTTCCAGTGTGTATGTGCCGGGCATGAGCTGCTTCTTGGCTGGGTGCAAGTAGCTGAGCCCATGTCTTTGGTGGATGCGGAAGATGCCATCATCATTCCCTTGAGAGATGACGTAACGGATGTGGTTGTTGAGGGGCTGGATGGCAGGCCTTAGTTCCAGGATATGTTCCTTAGAGCCGAGGCGGGAGAGGTTGAACTTCATGTTGACGGGGCTGTCCATGTCGACACTCTCTAGGCTGATCTGTTCAACCTGGAGAAGAGCAGGAAATGATTTGGAACAAGCTTCTACAGCACAAGCAGAGGACTAGAAAGAGATCAGCTGCAGGGGTTTTGGTCACAAGGCCAGGCTGTGGCTTCCCACTCCCGCTTTCTGCACTCTCCTTACCAGCAGTGGCTGTGAAAGAGGCTATTGTACATTTTTGTCAGTTGGAAGAAAAGGCCAATTCCATCGAGAATGCCCTGTAAATCTTTATGACTTCTCACTCAGCCTTAACGAGGTAATTAAAGTTATAGGACTGGGCCTACAGAATGTTCACATTTCGAGATTTTTTGATGAGTTTATGAAATATTGTGCTAATTAATAATTTTTATAAAAGAAAATTTAGGTAATGATTTTTCTTTTTTTTTCTGAAGTCAAAATGAGAAGTACTGCTGTTGGGCATCAGCAGGGACTGCGCCCAGGGGAATCTTCTGGCTGAAGGCTGGGCTTTGATTTGTAAGGTAAGTGAATGATGAGTGAGTTTACTGGGAGCTATCAGAGGTACACAGAGTGAGTGATCTGCAGAGTTCTCAGGGCTCCAGTTCGAACCAGCATCTTTGGTAAAAGCCAGTGGGGCAGGGTCCAGATAAACCAAGTCTGACTTTTGCTCAGAGGGTTGGGAGGGGTACAAATGATATTTAAGTAAGATAGGATAAAAACCACAGTGCTTTGATTGGGTACCTGCTAAGTAAGAACTTGGCAATGGTGACCCAGAAGTGCCCATCAGTGTTCAGGCAGGATTATATCCTAGTACCCCAATGGGAAAGTTTATAAGCAGAACTTCCGGATTTGTAGTTTGGGAACTTGATGAATATCTCAACTGTCATACTTAAACATCAGTTGGGTATCTTAGTCTACTTACGGTAAATGTAACACTGGCTTATTTCTTATTATAAAATAGCATCATAAACCTTTTGGCTAGAGAAGTCAGGTCATATAGACAAAGTTTCTGAAGCCCATAAAACTGAAGCAAGTTGTCCAATTCACACAGCCAGCTAGTTGTTGATTAGGTTTTTTGGTGGGGTAATTTCTCAGTCATATTAACTGCAAAGAGTGGTGAGTGATGACCTCATGCTGTCTCAGATCTTTGGGAAAATCACCAAGATCTCTAGATATGAGATATTCATCATTGACAGGAACTGAACACGTGAGTTAAATATTGTCAGGCATTGTTCCAGGCAGTTCACGTGTTTCAATTCAATTAACCCTTCCATCAGCCTTCAGAGGTAAGTATTAGTCCCATTTTACAGGTGAAAAAACTGAGGCTGAGAGAAGTTAAATAAACACACCCTATGTAACAGAGGAAATAGACAGGGAGGGCCAGGGAAGTATGTTCAAAACCAGGTAGTTTGCAGCCCACCCCTTTAAACACTGCCGAAATGCCATTAGGGAAAGGAAATATCAGAGGCAGGCAATTTCCAACTTCAGTTCCTTAAAGAATACACGTGATTTGGAAGACAAAAGTTTTTAATGCAGGAACAGCTGTCTTATAAATAAATCAAAGAATATGAGACCTACTTGGTTTCCCTAGTGAAAATTAAAATCAGTCTTGTATGCTATGCATTTATAAAACAGAACTGAACAAATGAAAAATAATTTCATTTTTTGAATCATGCAAAAATAGCTCTTTCCTAGATGGACGTACCCTCCCGCATAAATCAAAAACTACAACAAAAGAAAATGCTCTGAAACTGTGAATCTTAAAGTCTTTTCTCCCAAGCTTTGTGTTTTGATCTAATAATTCAATCATTTTAATGTACTTGTCTTTTCCATACTGGGTCCATTAATTTATCCATTAAATTCAAGGTATGATTAACTTGAATGAGGCTGAAAATGACATGAACTGCACTGTTTACATGACTCCATATGGATAAAATTTTGTGGCAACACAAAGTGGGATGTACTCACAGCAGTGGGATCAGGTTCATGAATACTCCTCTTCTGCCTGCTGTCTTTCTTAGAATAGCCATTGATTTTGCACTCGTAGCATGCTTCGGGGGACAGAGCATTTTCCTCATCGACCTCTGTATCCAGTGACAGGTACTGCCCCTTGTTAAATCCCATTCCTGAGACACAGTGGCTATTTGCAAAAAGCAAAGTATTGTTAGATTTTATCACTGACTTTGACCATAGTTTTCCAGTGGTAGAGCAGATTCCTCAGAACACGAAACCAAAAGAGCAAACTCTAAACTCATAAACATAAAACCCTAATACTCTTTGCAACTCTTTTTCTTTTAGAGACAAGGTCTTGCTCTGTTCTCCAAGTTGGAGTAGAGTGGCACGATCTTGCTCACTGCAGCCTCGAACTTCTGGACTCAAGAGCTCCTCCTGCCTCAGCCTCCAAATTAGCAGGGACGATAGGCACACAGCACCACATCCAACTAATTTTTTTAAATTTTAATGTTTTGTTGAGATAGGGTCTTGCTATGTTGCCCTGGCTGGTCTCCAACTTCTGCCTTTAAGCGATCCTCCTACCTCAGACTCCCAAAATACTGGGATTACAGGGATTAGCCACCATCCCCTATAATTCTTTAACACACAATAGATGAAATTTTCCCTTATTTTGACACAGAAATTCTTCTGAGGGTGAACCCCGTGCTTCCCCAATTTTCAATCCTAATTAGACTGAAGTACTGAGCATAATTAACTCCAGAAGGTAAAAGCAAGGTATGAATTTCCAAAGTGAACACTAAGAGAGGTTCCATTGTTTCAGGGGCCTGAAGCCTGTATTTGCTGCTTATAACAAAGCTCCCTGCTTTAAAAACTGAGATTTCTGAACTTGTATTTTGGTTAGTGAGTCAATGAATTGGCTCTAAATGACCTTTGTCTAGACCAAGCCTTTTGTTTTAAGTATTGTCATACACTATTGCTGGACAGACTTGGTCCATTCCTTTCAGTCCCTGCCTTGCACAATGCTCCTTTCAAAGAAGGCAACCTGGACTGACCTCTAAATGCCCATCTTCTTTGTTACTGAGCACCACGGCCTTCCTGGAAGGATGCAAATGGCCAGCACCTAGGCCACAGCCCATGGAACTTGAGACAGTGTGCCTAGCTGGAGGGAAGCCTGTCTTGTGGGCCGGGCCTGTGCTGAGTGGCACCACATCAAACTAGGCACCATCCTCTCTCTGGGCAACAGAAAATCCACACGAGCAAAGGGACAAACTCCTTCCTCAGTGATCACTGTGCTAGCACCTTCCAGAAACTGTAGAAGAACCTGTGGCAAGGCCATTTCCACTTCTACCTCACAGCCCAGGTATCCATGGCAACATGTGAGCCGGATTTTTAAACGTCTGCTTGTCTCTGGGCTTGGGTCAGATTGAATCAATTCAGGCCCTTAATAACAGAAGCAAAGAGTGATATTTACATACAAATTCAAGTTTTATGCTCATCGCAAAGGAAGTAATCCTATACCCTGAGCACAGCCCGTGTGTGCTTTCTTGGTGTTTATCTGCATACCCTAAGAGCTCTAATCAATGCTTCTGCGGCTTGGCTTTTAGACACTGTACTCTTCCCTGCAGCGGTGGGTGGCCTGAACTCACTCAGGAACCATGTATTCCTTGGGTGGTGAGGCTGAAGGCCGCCTTACCCTTGTCCCACTCGGTAGTACCCAGGGGGGCAGCCACAGAGGTAGCCCCCCTCCGTGTTGGAGCAGCCGTAATTGCAGGGGTTCTTGGAGGATGAGCACTCATTCACGTCGTGGCAGGCACTGGAGAACTGGTCGAAGGAGAAACCTGAGGGGCAGGCGCACTTGTAACTCCCCAGGGTATTGTAGCAGGAAGCAGAGCCACAGGCATTGGGATTGGAGCATTCATTCTCATCTAGTGAAACGAAGAAAGAAACTCTTACACGGGGAAGCGGGCAAGAGCAAAATGTGAACAAGTCTGGAGTCTCAAGTGCCTGTGATTTTATGGCAGAAATAACTCTAACACAGTATTTTATTTTATTCTGACAACTGATTTGCAAAGCATATTAATGAAAATAATTCCCCTAAATTGTGGCTTTAAAAAACCCTTGCTTTGTTCTTTTCTGTTTGTACTGTTTCTAAATATGTCTGCAGCCCTTGGGGACAGATATTTGCAGTTTGCCTAGTGAATAACTCTTCTATTCTCTTAACAGAAGGTTACTTCAAAAGCCTATATCTCAGGCAGATCCTTAGAGATAGAGAGAAAATGAGTTGCCAGGGCCTGTCGGTGGGGGAGAAATGGGAAATGACCGCTCTTGGACACCGTGTTTCTTTTGGAGGTGATGAGAATGTTCTGAAACTGGTAGTATCGATGACTGCGTACCTTTGTGAGAATCTACAAACCCATTTACCTGTACACTCTAAAAGGGAGAAGTTTATGATATATCAGTTTTTTAAAATACCTGTAAGTATTTGTACCCATTCCCCCAGCAATTCCCCAAACCTTCGTTATATAGGAGGAGAAAGCATAAAAAAAAAATGCATAAACCCTAAATGAAAACAATGGAAATCAGCACTATTTAATTAAATAAATTGAACTAACAACTAGTTCAGTTGAAAATGCTTGAGAACCCACTGGGTGCAGACCGCGCCTTCTGAGGCAGGTTTGCATCCAGCTATCAGCCAGCACATAGCTTTTACTCATTTAATGACTAACACTATACTCTAAATACCTGGTAGCTGGATAATTATAGGTTATACTTTCAGTTGCTATTATCATTTTTACAATATCAAAGGCTGATTATGCTTTCAACTTCGGAGATTATGATTTTGCCTTAACTGTCTGGTTGATACACAGCACGCGGCTGGACTTCTTTGGGCTTTTTTTATAATCCAAATTTCACTCTGGGAACAAATCACATCTGTTCCATGGAATTCTTTCAATTCCTGTGACTCCATGTGGAGCAAAGAGTGTCTGTTTACCTAATAAGTGACAAGCATATATTTCAGCCCACGTAGGGAAACAGGCCCATGTGCAAGTAGGCGTGCGCGGAGGACACAGGACCTAGTGGGGAAGCGAGGGATCTGCAGCAGCTCAGTGAGATCTGGAGGATGCACACGGGCTCTCAGTGAAGAGGCCTCCCAGACAGGAAATTAAACTTCGTTAAGTACGGGACAGACGTTACTCAAAGGGTAGATATTATTAGGTACATTTTTGTATCATGATTCTGATAGTCTCAGAATTAAAGGAGACCACTAAATGTAGGCTTCTTCATCACGCAATATAAAAGATGCCGATTATCTAATATGTGAAAATTCTTAGCCTTTATGGCAGGGGAAGAATGCAGATACAATAAATAAATTCTCAGTAACTTGGCTACATATGATGTAACTATAACTGCTATTTTATTTCTATATACAAGAGACTTGGAATTCTGCCACAAAGGCTCGTCTGCTTTTATAATTAGATCTGACATTCCTAATGCAGTGTTTCTCTCCTAACAGGGAATCTAAATTAGATTACAATTTAATAAAATGATCCTGCCATGAATATACCATTAGACATTATGTTAGGAAGAAAAATTACCAGGCAAAAATAATTAACTGAATAAATTACATTTAAACATATCACTTACAAGAATATTTAAAAATATGTAACATTTTTGCAAGCACCATGATATCTCATATTTATATTCTATAAATGTGTATCATGATTAAAATTTATAGACTTAAATAAATATATTCCTGTCTGACATATACTTTGAACTGATTCAAGCCTCATTAAACTATGTATGAATTATTGCGAACTGGCTATAGAAGCAACTGGAAGTTACTAATACTAAAACACAAAGTCTTCATATTTGAAGACATAATTTTTCTTCATATGCAAATGTCAATATTTACATATTTCCAATTCTGAATAATTGTATTGGAATAACTCTAATGCTTATAAATAGTTGAGAATGTTCCCTACATCTGTACACTCTATCTACCAGAATGTTGTAAATTCTCTGTGACAACTGGCAGGAAACTCCCTGAAGTGTTAGTTTGAATTGAAAGCTTTTTTCAGCATTAACACTTTCAAAGAACTTTCATTCTTCTCCAACTGGTGGTAGGTTTAGTAACATAATAGGTTTACAATTTTGCCGGTTTAAACTATCTGATGCATTGACTAACAGTGTTGACCACTGACAAGGAGCCCTGAGGAAATCTGTCTGAAATGCTTCCTTCTGTATTCCCCCATCAATCACGTGAATGGCTGAAGATATTCACACAAGTAGTGACAGATAAAAAATGTTTGTGGCTTTTTAATTTGCGTTTTATACTAATTCTTTTTCTTTTGCTAACTTGTTGCTTTTATTAGTTTCCTGAAGGGGTATTTCACCCTATTTCTGCCATATATTTGAGTTAAAAATCCAATGGCGTTACAGGAATTCAAGGGAAGAAAGTCAGCAATTTTATCAGAGACAAGCTGGACTCCTCAACGCTGCCCAGAAGAATCTAGAATCTGTTGAAATAAATCCCTGATGTGTCGTACACAGGCACCTGCTGCTTAGAGGTACCCATTTTAGTAGAACAAGCTTACAAATTAATACCTGCAATTAGGGATATCTGCTCATGTATTTTTAGTTTTAGACTCATCTTTGAAACCATTTATTCCTCTGCTCATGGAGTTTCTCCTGATTAGAAGGCAAACAGGCTTCTGGCTGGACTCCAGTGCGAGCTGCTGTGGGGGTGACTACCTTGTCAAAGTGCCCACCCCAGGATTTCTTAAAGGGGAATTGGGATATACCACACCATCTTGATTTTAAGTCAGACTATTGTAAACAGAGCTTCCACATTTAGTAGAAACCTGTGCAGCTAGTTTTGTGCTACATGTTTAGAAACAAAAACGTCAGGAAATTGAAAAACTGTGAAATTGAATTGGCACTCCATGCATGTTCCCATGTCTAGTGATGTTCTCCTTAAAAAAAGTTCTGTTTCAGCTGTCGCAATATGAAATACTAGAGAATCATTCTTTTGGATTAAGGTCTATGGAATTAACCAAGAAGTCCATGGTATTTACTAAAGTCGTGGGCTTCATATTTTATAAACATTACAATATAATAAAATTGTTTTATATAATTATTTTATTTATTTATTTAAATTTTACTTTAAGTTCCGGGATACATGTGCAAAATGTGCAGGTTGGTTACATAGCTGTAAGTGTGCCATGGTGCTGTGCTGCACCTACTGACCCATCCTCTAGGTTCCCTCCCCTTGCCCCCACCCCCTAAAAGGCCCCGCCATGTGTTTATTCCCTTCCGTTCCCTGTGTCTATGTGTTCTCACTGTTTAACTCCCACTTACGAGTGAGAACATGTGGTGTTTGTTTTTCTGTTCCTGTGTTAGGTGATAGATTGCTGAGAATGATGGATTCCAGATTCATCCATGTCCCTGCAAAGGACATACTCTCATTCCTTTTTATGGCTGCATAGTATTCCATGGTGTATATATACCACATTTTCTTTATCCAGTCTATCATGGATGGGCATTTGAGTTGGTTCCAAGACTTTGCTATTGTAAATAGTGCTGCAATAGACATACATGTGCATGTGTCTTCATAGTAGAATGATTTATATTCCTGTAGGTATATACCCAGTAATGGGATGGCTGGGTCAAATGGTATTTCTGGTTCTAGATCCTTGAGGAATCACCACACTGTCTTCAACAATGGTTGACTAATTTCCATTCCCACCAACAGTATAAAAGTTTTCCTGTTTCTCCACAGCCTCACCATCATCTGTTGTTTCTTGACTTTTTAATAGTTGCCATTCTGACTGGCATGAGATGGTATCTCATTGTGGTTTTGATTTGCATTTCTCTAATCATCAGTGATGTTGAGCTTTTTTTCACATGTTTGTTGGCTGCATAAATGTCCTTTTTTGCGAAGTGTCTGTTCATATCCTTTGCCTACTTTTTGATGGGGTTGTTTGTACTTTTCTCACAAATGTGTTTAAGTTCCTTGCAGATTCTGGATATTAGACCTGTGTCAGATGGGTAGATTGTAAACATTTTCTTCCATTCTATAGGTTGCCTGTTCACTCTGATGATAGTTCTTTTGCTGTGTAGAAGCTCTTTAGTTCTTTGAAACCAATGAGAACAAACAGACAATGTACCAGAATCTCTGGGTCACAGCTAAAGTAGTGTTTAGGGGAAATTTATAGCACTAAATGCCCACATCAGAAGGCTAGAAAGATCTCAAGTCGACACCCTAACATCATAATTAGAAGAGCTAGAGAAGCAAGAGTAAGCTAATCCAAAAGCTAACAGAAGACAAGAAATAACTAAGAGCAGAACTGAAAGATACAGAGACATGGAAAACCCTCCAAAAAATCAATGAATCCAGGAGCTGGCTTTTTGAAAAAACTAACAAAATAGACCACTAGCCAGACTAATAAAGAACAGAGAAGAATCAAATAGACACAATAAAAAAAATGACAAAGGGGATATCACCACTGATCCCACTGAAATACAGACTACCATCAGAGAATACTATAAACATCTCTATGCAAATAAACTAGGAAATCTAGAAGAAATGGATAATTTCCCGGACACATACGCCCTCTCAAGACTAAACCAGGAAGAAGTCGAATCCCCAAATAGACAAATAACAAGTCCTAACTTTGAGGCAGTAATGAACAGCCTAACAACCGAAAAAAGCTCAGGACCAGATAGATTCAAAGTATACAATAACGCTAAAGTAACCAAAACAGCATGGTACTGGTACCAAAGCAGACATAGAGACCAATGGCACAGAACAGAGACCTCAGAAGTAAAACCACACATCTACAACCATCTGATCTTTGACAAACCTGACAAAAACAAACAATGGGGAAAGGATCTCCTATTCAGTAAATGGTGCTGGGAAAGCTGGCTAGCCATATGCAGAAAACTAAAACTGGACCCCTTCCTTACACCTTATACAAAAATTAACTCAATATGGATTAAAGACTTAAAGTAAAACCCCAAACCATAAAAACTCTAGAAGAGGCCGGGCATGAGGCCGGGCTCATGCTTGTAATCCCAGCACTTTGGGAGGCTCAGGTGGGTGGATCACCTGAGGTCAGGAGTTCAAGACCAGCCTGGCCAACGTGGTGAAACCCCATCTCTACTAAAAATACAAAAAATTAGCCAGGAATTGTGGCAGACTCCTGTAATCCCAGCTACTCAGGAGGCTGAGGCAGGAAAATCACTTGAACCCTGGGAGGCGGAGGCTGTAGTGAGCTGAGATCATGCCACTGCATTTCAGCCTGGGCAACAGGGCGAGATTCTGTCTTAAAAAAAAAAAAAACAAAAATTCCCAGAAGAAAACCTTGGCAATACCATTCAGGACATAGGCATGGGCAAAGACCTCATGATGAAAACATCAAAAACAATTGCAACAAAGCCAAAATTGACAACTGGGATCTAATTCAACTAAAGAGCTTCTGCACAGCAAAATAAACTATCATCAGAGTGAATAGGCAACCTACAGAAAGTTTTACATTATTTTAATAGCTATGTAAAAAATACTGTTCCTGATATTCTAAAGACTTTGCCTTTGTTTATGAATCAATAAATCTAGGGATAAGGAGTTCTGCAACATTCTTTTTTCTATGAAGAGGAAAAAAAGTGAATTAAATTTATACAGTTATTTTGATTGACTGCCTAATTGGTAATTTTAATAATTTTTTGAAACTGTCTTGTCTTTAATTTTTGATCACTTATTGGTTTCTGCATTTCCTCCTATGAGTGTATATTCGTGGTGTGGTAAAGCGTCTGTCTTTGACCTGGCATGGTTTTCTCTCCATTGAAATTTATCTTGATTTTTTTGTTCTTAATTCACTAAGCTGCCATTAGAAATTTCTTTTGAGAAGACCACAAATGATACAATAAGACTAATTTATCTAGTGGATCACAATAATTCAATATGTGAATAATCTGGGAAGTAATTTGAATTACTACACAGAAACAGAAAGCACCCTGGTATTTCTCTGCAGGACCCCAGTGCCCCTTTCTGCTCGGTTATGCCAGCATCTAGCGTCAAAATGTGTTGGTTGGAGGGTCTGTGAAGGGCATTCAAATGGAGCAAGGAAATTAGGCATATGCTAAGTAAGTCAGCTGGCTGTTCAAGTAGAGAATAATGTTCTCTTTGATCAATCACTCCTTAAAAGGAGAATTTCAGTGACTATTATCAATGCAAGGAACAGAGCTGAGAGCCCATGTATTTTATTTTACAAACACTTCTGTCTAGAGTTGCCAACAGCATTTGCTATAAGTAGGTACTTTTTTGACCTTAAAACACTTCCCATCCTTTATTAAATCTATGTGACAGGAGAGTACACGTGGACTGTCCTCATTAAGTTGACGTGAATTCCTTTAGATTTGTATGAGGGGAATGGATGGGAAATCTAAAGATATGAAATTACAGACAAAAAAGTGGCTGACCATGGCAAACAAAGATGGTGATTCTTAACATCATCTTCAGAAACTTAAAATTAGTAGAAATTTAAAATAAAGAAACCTCTAGTTAACATTTATGTACTTAAAAACAAACTTTTTATTGTAGATATTTTCAAACATACACACTAGCAGAATGAGTCCCCATGCATCAGTCTTAAGGCCTGGTTTTAAAGTCTAAAATTCAAAGGCTATACTGAAACCTCAGCCCTCACAATTTGTTCATCTTATTCAGAGATACTTTCAGGAAGAAAAGTGCACTCACCGACACACTGATTCCACTGGTAGTGCTGGATGTAGCCTTGGGGGCAGCCACACCTGTAGCCACCCAGGATGTTCTGGCAGCCGTGTTGGCACCTGTGGTTCCCATCACATTCATCAACATCTGCAAAAACAAGCCCGGCAAAACGTTCATGTCACTTTCTTCTACTATTTTTAAATGCACTCCAAACGAAACCTGGGGTAACTGTTATCATGGGAACAAACACACAAGACATGACACACACAGAGTCTGTCATTTTTCCAGGTCACATGATTATCAGTCAGTGGTGGTGCGAGGAACAGTTCTGAGATAAGAGACCACCTCATTCTTCTGCTCTCCACCAGCCCACGGCACGTCAGTGCTCTAAGTAACATCTCAATTTCAGCAAGTCAACCACAGCAGCTACAAATGTTGTGCTTTTTGAACTAATTAACTGCATATGATATGATTTATTTGGTAAATCGTATATATGTAAATATATTTGCATTGCATATTCCAGTAAGTTTGAAAGTGACTAAGATATAATCCTCATTTTGGGGAGAATAGAAGCATTACAGAGATACCTAAAAAGTATAATTATATTGCACGTAAAAATTTTTACTACCATTCAAGATTAATTAGATGCAAATCCCTCTTAAGTATTTGAATATGTTATTTTTAGACAAGATGTGGTGTATTATACATGTGGAATAATTTGTTTATTTATGCATGCTTTTTTGGAATGACAACCGAATCTTTGAAATCTATCCATAAAGAGTAAAATAAAAGTGGCATGTCTGAGGTGTGTAACAAATTTACATGGATAATTAATAAATGGTATCTTATGGGGATGGTCACAGGCTGAACTCGCATGTGGCAAACAGCTGTAGGTTCAGAATACTTTCAATGTGTCAATGATTTGAAAGATAAAATATTAAAATTGACATTTTAAACACTGAATTTTTCTCTGCTGAAAATGAGATACATATAAAAGTCCCACAAGACTTATAGAGAGCAAATTAAATACTTTAAATATATTTCTAGAGATCCAAATCACATATTTCTAAGAATAGTTAATGTTAAAAGGGTGATTAAAATCAAGAAAACTATAAATTGCAATACGATCTAAGAATGTAAGGGAAATAAATATAGTCTCATAATCCTGGCATGGGTGTTTTATAAGACACTAATCCTAATACATTTTTCTTGTCATACACTAGCGCTTGCAATATAGTGAAGTACTATATGAAATTTTCTTAACTGCAAGCATGTTCTTATTTTGTTCCCACTTAAATGTTCCCTTGGATTTTACAGGAAGAGGAGACCAAGGTCCACTGTAGGAAAGTGAAGGAGTGAAGCAGGAGCTTGAGCCATAAAAAATAGAAACAGCCATGATTTCACCCTAGCATGTTCAGTACATTTGTTCAATTCTCTATGATGACAGATTCTTTTGATATTTAATTCTTACACATTTAAGAATCATGAAACAAAGGTCAACTATTATTTTTTTTCTGGTATGCTTGTACACTACTGCAAACCATATTAGGCACAAAATTCTTTTTCAACTCAATTCTTTATCAGATCCATGATTAGTCAACAGTTACTTTAAAAGTCAATTTGTAATCACAGAATTTTTGTTTCACTGCATCTAAGTTTCCCTCTGTCCCCAAAGTGATACATAGAAATTTATGACCAGGAATCAGTTGCTGGGTCCTATTTTGTTCAATAATTTTTTTTTCTTTTTTTTGAGATTATCCCAATTCTCATTGAGTGTTTTGGAAGTTAAAAATATATATGGTTTACTGTTACTAGACTAAGAATTTTTGAGCAAATCAACTAACCTTCACAGTTCAGTCCGGTGGCATCAAGGGAGAACCCTCTTTGGCATTCGCAGCTGAAACTGCCTGGAGTGTTTTGACAGATTCCCTTCGCTCCACAAAGCGAAGGCTGAGACCCACATTCGTTGTTGTCTGGCAAAGCATCAAGTAGCAGAGCGTCAAACTTTCCAATTATGACATGTCTTAAATTTCATGTGAAGTAAAAAGCAATGTATGAAAACCTAAGTTTCATGATGTGAAAATGGCATTTTAGGAACATTTATACCAAAATTCACTATCATATTAAAGACAAAAGTGGTAAGAAACAGTGTATTTCAAGAGGTTTGAGATGAGAGCATATTTTGAGGTGATTGAGGGCACACTGACGGAAAGTTCCTTAACATGTGTCTTCTAAAATAAAAGCTCAGTGTGTTTGTTAACATGTTCTAAATTACAGGGAGCCTTCAATCATACTTTGTCTGAACACCATGGTTATATTGAGAATGTGATATAAAGGCACTGCTTGAAATATGGCTACTGTGCATTGTGCTTGGACTACAAAGGCCTTTTTTCCCCCTTTGGATATTGTTCTTGAAAATATCTATATTATGAGCAACTTCTTTAGACCACTCATTATGGGGTATTGGTTATGAATATAAGCACCAGGACATTCTTCTGTTTATAATTTTAAATACAATTTTCATGCATTTACTGGAAGTTTGTAAAATTTCCCATTTGTAATTTTGTCTTACCGATACAGGCAGTGTGATGCTGTGTGAAACCAGGTGGACATTTACAGGTAAACCCCCCCAGGGTGTTGACACAGAGGAACTGGCAGTTATGCTGTTTGGTTTGACATTCATCAAGGTCTGAAATTAGAGAGAAGCCAATGAAAACCACAGTAGATTATCTGGCTATGTTTCCTTTCTTGTGAAGTCACAGGAGGTGCACATGCTCCATTAGAAGCATTTTGTCTACATTTTTGCTGGAAGCTTCGTAGATTTCCACAGGCGTATGGAAAACAGTTTCCTTTTACATATGTAAGCAGAATAAATATTATGGGCTAGGATGATAGGGCAAATAAGGCAATATATAACATAAGAAACTGAATGGTAGAATAATAGCAGTTTCCATGAACTGTTCTCAAAGCTACTATCCAAAAGTTACAATTCTTGCATTGAATGCAGTATGGTACATGACTGATTACTTATTCCTGTTAAAGGAAGGATTAAATAAAAACGAAACAGAATCTAGACACTGATGAAGGTCCTAACACAAACACTAAGAGTTTCCACATTCAGATGAAAACATGGGCATTAATATCAGAGGAAGCAAAATACAGCATCTGTAATTCTAGTCATAAATGGTGTTGATATTTGGACTCTACTAATAAAAAAACTCAAAATTTGATTTTGGCTATACTAAAACTTAATTTGGAAACTATATTTAAAATAAATGTACCACATAAGATGTAGGCAAACTAATTCATTATTTTACAGCTTAAAAAACGCTTTAGTCATACTCATTTATAAACAATGTACAACACGGACCCATATCAGTTCACTAAACAGATCCAAGCAGTGCTTGCTATTATTTTATTTTTTTGATATGCCTTGGAAATAAAACCTCATTTTATTGAGAATAATCTATATTTTAAAAATTTCTGCAGTCCATTAATTTCATTCTGATGAGGCTTACTATAAAATCAAATATATGAGTATAGTATTGAAGCTATTTTAATGATCTAATTTAGCTGGATAAATACTTTTGATACTACTTAAGCAAAAAATTTAAATTTACCTATTTATTTTCACTTTTTCACAGTAAACCCATAATAAAGGTAGCTTAGAAAAATAAAAGCTTAGATAAGCAACCACAACAAAAATCTTGTTTCAGTGATTTGTTTCGATCTCTTCCCACACCAAAATTTTTGTTATATTTTATTTTTTAAAATTTGTGTAGTTTTCTATAAGAAGCAAACTGTTTTAACTTGGGTTTTAATCCTCTCTGCTTCCTCCAATGAGCCTATTGGTAGAGTTTTTCTTTGAGCAATAACATGGCCACTAGGAAGGTACCTTTTAATGAAGGTGATGCACATAACATAATCCCTGATAATCTAATACTTACACTTGAAAGAAAAGATACAGACAAAGGTCACGATTGTCAGAGACTCTTCACTCACCTTTGCACGTCTTTCCATCCTCTTGCAGGACATACCCCCTCGGACATGAACACTGATAACTCCCCTCAGTGTTCTTGCAGATGAAGTTGCATGGTTTCGGGGACTGGGAGCATTCATCAAGGTCTAAGTAAAAGTGATGCGAAGATTAAATTACTGGTTAAAAAAAAACAACTGGACTCTTTCTGCCTTCCATATTCTCACTTCATTCTTTTTGTTTTTCCTCTTCAACTTAAAGTGGAATATAGCCAGAATGAAATGATGCACGGAATGATTTTCTCTAAAGTAACATACGGGTTTACTTTGTAAATCAATCTATGGATCTTGGGTAAATATTATGATGTCTAGACAACTGTCTGGGTTCAAAATTACTAAATTCTTTAGATTAATACACTTTGGTTTACAACCTGAGAATCATAAACTTAGTAAGAGTTTCTCTATGTTTGACACATGGATGTGGCACAAGTTCTCTTAAACTCTCTTTACGGAGGCTCCCTTAAGCATCTTGTGGGATCACAGATGGTGCTGGAAACTTTCCACTTTCCCCTTCAGATTCAGTCCTCACCCTGGTCCACCCTGCTCTCAGGCCCAGGAGTTGGAGCTCTACGGACTCCATCCAGAGGCTCTCCCTTGTTCTCTTCTTCTGTCTGGCCCTTATTTCCTCAATTCCCTCCCTGCAAGATAGGCTCAGACTGGCTGAGTCCCTGGATCAGCTGTCACAGGTCCTCTCAAGGCACTCTTCTGAGCACAACTTTCTTTTTTCGGGTTCCAATAACCTCTGCCTTTTTTTTTTGGCCCAGGGGTAGTACAGCTCCAGCACACAGCACTATGTCTCCTGGCTTTTGTATACGCTGCTCACACGTGTACAGACAGTCCTTTTGTTAGACCCTCCTTGAATTGTCCTCCTTGAAACGTGCCATCTCTTTCCTACTCAGACTCTGAGTGATAGCAGACAATCTCCATTTCCTCCACATAACATATGATGTTGATGCCCACAGAATGCTGAATGCTCATGATTAATGGCCTATTCTCTATTACTCATGCTCTTCTGTTTCAAAGAAATCAGCTGGGTTTTCTTAACCTTTTAATACCAGGTGTATTTGTTATTGACATAGGTAATTTGATAGAATATCAAGTAAGCTAATGAAATATAAAGGAGACTATTTCTTTTCTTTAATAAAAATGAAGTTGAATACTTTGGTGTTGTGGGAAGTCAGGGACCCCAAACAGAGGGACTGGCTGAAGCCATGGCAGAAGAACATACATTGTGAAGATCTCATGGACATTTATTAGTTCCCCAAATTAATACTTTTATAATTTCTTATGTCCGTCTTTACTGCAGTCTCTGAACATAAATTGTGAAGATTTCATGGACACTTATCACTTCTGCAATCAATACTCTTATGATTTCCTATGCTTGTCTTTACTTTAATTTCCTCATCCTGTCATCTTCATAAGCTGAGGATGTATGTCGCCTCAAGACCCTGTGATGATTGCATTAACTGCACAAATTGTTTAAATAATATGAAATCTGGTCACCTTGAAAAAAGAACAGGATAACAGTGACGTTCAGGGAACAAGGGAGATAACCATTAGGTATGGCCGCCTGAGAGCTGGGCAGAACAGAGCCATATTGCTCTTCTTTCAAAAGCAAATAGCAGAAATATTGCTGAATTCTTTTTCTTGGCAAGGAACATCCCTGAGAAAGAGAATGTGTTCCTAGGGGGAGGTCACTAAAATGCCCACTCTGGGGACGTCTGTCTTTTACGATTACAGATAAGGGATGAAATAAGCCCCAGTCTCCTGTAGTGCTCCCAGGCCTATTAGGACAAGGAAATTCCCATCTAATAAATTTTGGTCAGACCGGTTGTCTGCTCTCAAACCTTGTCTCCTGATAAGATGTTATCAATGACAACGTGTGCCTGAAACTTCATCAGCAGTTTTAATTTTGCCCTGGTCCTGTGATCTCGCTCTGCCTCCCCTTGCCTTGTAATTATTTTATTACCTTGTGAAGCATGTGATCTCTATGACTCACACCCTATTTGTACACTCCCTCCCCTTTTGAAAATCTTTAATAAAAACATGCTGGTTTTGCGGCTTGGGGGACATCATGGAACCTATCAACATGTGCTGTCTGCCCTGGACACCCAGCTTTAAAAATTCCTCTCTTTGTACTCTTTCCCTTTATTTCTCAGACCAGCCGACACTTAGGGAAATAGAAAAGAACCCAAGTTTAATTATCCGGGGTGGGTTCCCCTGATACTTTGGAAAGACTCAATGGAATTCTTAAGTCCTTTCTGCCCCACAACAGTCATAAATTGGTGTGAGTGAGACAATAACAAATTGAATAAGAAAAATAAATTGTAAAACGGTAGAAGGATTCTGTACTGTGAATGCTCCGCGCTGGAAATTTTATTTAGGTAATGCTTACTTGGTATATTTTACGCAAAAAAATAGCAAAGAGAAACATGGAAAACATTCTCTTAACATACACATATTCATAAGAAAAAGCCCTTTTCCTTCATTCAAAGAGTGACAAACAAATGTGCACTTTCAATTTTAAATTAAAATATAAAATGTTGAAAGTACGTATTTGTAATTTTTGTTTCCCTGAATGAACAGACTTTTTTTTGGATGACGTAAACAATTCTACATCCTACATCATTGGACAAAGGCCAAGTGCTGTGTGATTAAGAAGCACATCATCGAGAGGATGGCATCATTTTAATAAAATGTATATTCCAAAGCTCCATAATAAAGACACTTACTGATAATGAGTGACTTGTAGGAAACAGTAGTTGATTAGCCCCCAAATCACCAGACATAGAGGTGCCCGTTCTTACCTATACAAGACGTTCCACTGATGTCTGTGGTGTAGCCAACCTTGCAGAAGCATCGGAATGAGCCCATGGTGTTGATGCACTGACCATTGGTGCAGAGGTTTGGCATTACCTTACATTCGTCAATATCTGTGGACCAAAACAACAAAAACAATCAGGAGTTAACATATATGCAAGGGTAAAACTGGTTAGAATTGAAGAGAAATTAAGAAATGGAGATAAGATAACTGCAAACATTTGCAATAGCACTGGAACACCTGTTCATCATTCAGGTGAACAGCAACATGGATGTGACAGAAAAATAATCTCAAGTGATGGGAAGAGATAAAGGAAGGTTCTGGTGAAAGCCCTGTTTAAGACTACCCGTTTTGCAATCTAAGCATGAATTATTCTGGGGGGAATCTAGAAAGCTACCCCTTCAAAGTCCAACTAGTTTGGAATTTGTGATAATTTCCCTTGGATTGGCCTCAAATTCACATTTGCAATAGACTCTGAAGAAATGCTTTGTGAAGAAAGGCTTTGGTTAGCAAAGTTGTCGTGCACAAGGTTAGGAATTCACACAAGAAATGGAGGAAAGTCGTATTTTTTTAGGACATTAATATATCGGTTGTACAAGAAATGGAAAGGACTAATCAGTTATGAGACTTGCTAGTCTGTAGAGACATTGCAGATAGAATAAGTCCCTGTGTGCATTCAAATAAGCAATATTTATTTAAATAAGGCAAGTATAGTTTGGGGGTTATAAGCATGGCCTTTGGGTCAGACAGATGTGTTCCATTCCTGGGTCCATACCTTAAAAAGTGTGTGATCTTGGGAAAATTACTTAATGTTACCTTAGCTTTGTGCTTCATTTTCCTCATCTGTTAAAATGGGAGTAATACATTCTACCCCTTAGGTCTGATAGGAAGATTAACTCTTAAAATCTTTAAAGCATTAGCAAAGATTATTCTTTCTATATACATATATATGCAAACACACATCAAATATAAATATTAAAGTATAAACATTTTAGCTATTCTTTTTACTGTATCAGTTTTTCACTTTTACTTCACATTTATCTGAATTCATAAAATTTAATGTGTTGATTATATGAATAAATTTCCTCAACTCCTTACCTCTTCCATCAGTTGTATATCCTGGGCCATGAGGACATATCTTTTTGTACTGGGCAGTTCCAGGAATTGGGCAAAGCTCACACTGGTGGCCCCAGCCTCGCCCACCATCACAGCAGCATTCTGACTTAGTGACGAGATTGCGACTGCTGGATGCCATCTGACATATTGTCTGCAATACCTCTGCAAAGCAGAGTCCCTGTCGATTGTCTGAAATGGCAAAGTAGAAAGAGTTAAGGATGCGGAACTGACATTTCATTATCCTGGCTTTCAAATTAAGCAGGGCAGTCAAGAATTTCCTCCTTAGGAATAATTAAGACAGCTTAATGATTACAAAGTTTTACTGGTAGTTAAGTTCATAACATATTCTTTCACTACAGACTACAGTTTATTAAATTTGACAAAAAGTGATACTATAATTTAGAAATAGATAAATTTTTCCCTCTAATTCATTGCCAACTAAATGATAGTGAACTACCATTTCTGTAGAATAGAAGGGAAAGGAAAATCAAATTAAATTATTTTCCTTTAAATAAGCAAATGAGTGCCAGGATTAGTTTCTGGAAAGCAAATTCTAGACTACATTTTATGAGCTTAGTACTTATTCAATCTGATATCTCATATTTTCTACATCTGAGAGACTGTTCAAACACTTGGACTGAGGAGATTTTTTAAAAATATAAATTTTTTTTCAGATATAAAAGTCAATTAAATCTTTAATATAGTTTTATAAACAATTCTAGCAAAACTGTTAATAACATGAACGGAAAATTACTTTATATGTAGGTTACTTTTCCTATTTCCTAAAAGACTGAAGTTAGTCAAGGTAGAGACTGGAGATAACAATAAACAAAAAAATGTTTTCTTGATCAAAAATTTCTTAGAATTTGAAGCATATGACATCGTTCAGAAAAAAATCTGATATAGTTGAAATACTCCTAAATCAAGTGATGAGTCAGTTTACTGCTCTTATTTCTTTGTTTACCTTGAATTTTACTATAGCACACTTTTTACAGCTGCCATAATTAACTACAATGATTTATAATGCATGCATTTTAGCATTAAAATACAATATAATGTCTGAGACTTGTATTTCCCATAAAAAAGTTTTGTAAAACATTTTTTTTCTGTACCATAATATAAAAATTAACCTTCCCTGCATTTTTGAAATATGGCATTTATTTTGCATTAATTGTGGCAGAACTTACCTCATATTGCAAATATTTTCTTTGGGAATTAAGTCATCCTCTGATGTAAGTTTTACTGAAGCCAAATTTTCCAAAGAGCTTAATTAATCTTAATCTTACAAAGACTATTTAAGATTGTTATTTACATTACACATAGATGTGCATATAACACACACACGTACAAATATATCATTTTAATAGCTGTGCACCTTTAGGAAGAAGCATGTGGATTATTGAGATTGGGGGATTTTGTTTAGCAGACAAGAATATATAAGTGGAGCTCTTCTGTGATGACATCACGAACAGATGTTTTATCTACCAAGTATAATACATTTGGATGTCAACTTACCAAGACACTCAGTGCCTGAAGAACTTGACTGGAATCCTTCATTACACTCGCACCTATAGCTTCCAATAATGTTAACACAACGTCCGTTTTCACAGATTCCTGGCTTGGTCCTGCATTCATTTTCATCTTTAGGAAAACAAACAATATGAATAATGAGAAAACCGTAAAATTATAATTTACAAGCTATCTTCTAATGGGTTATATCTTATTTAACACTTCTTTGCCAAAATACTAATATGATGAGATTAAAAATGGTAATGTGTGAATATTAATTTATTTTTAGCTTTACTTCATCCTTCTAGGTGGGTTCTTTCTTAAGATAACGTTTTCTTCTTCTTTCTTTTCTTTATCCTCTGCAGAGGAGGGATGGTGTTAATATATAGAATTGGAAATTGGCCTCCAAAAGGGATAGAATTGCCCTGAGACATGAGGCAAGGACGGGAACTCTGGGGAAAAGAATTCAGTTTCTGTGATATTGGAGAAAGGGTGGGGAGAGGGGTGGTGGATGTTGGGTAGGGATGATGAGTAGAGAAGAAGCCACACAGGCCAGGAATAAAGGATAAGCTCCTAAATTGGTTTTGAGTAAAATCACAGGAACAACTGTGGTCTGTGAGGGTAGTTAATGGGACAGGAAATTTAAGTAATACTGCTCTTTTGGTTGGTGATAAATAAACCGACTTCAACAAAATTGTTTTTATTAAAATTCTCTATATCCTTACTTTCTGTGCTTTTTTGATATTCTGTAAGTTTTGTTTGAGGTTTTTTCAAAGCTATGTTGTTAGGAACGTAAGAGAGCACATGACAATTACGTCTTTTTGATAATTTGCTCCTTTCATGTTTATACTTAAACACTTTTTAAATTTACTGCCACTTATATTTGCATGCACTTTGCCTTTATTAGCATTTGCCTTGAATATTTTTATTTTCAACCTATCTCAGATTCCAATTTTGGTGCTACAATTCTATGAAAGAGAACCTAGCTGAATTTTAAAACACACATTTGTCTTTTAACCCGCAATTTAAACCACTTACGTCTGTCAGGATTGCTGATGTGTTTACAGTTTTACCTGCCATTTTATGTTGTTGTATATTTATTGTGTGACTGTCCTCTTCCTATGCCCTCTTCCCTCTGAACTCATATTTGGAAGTTACAGTCTTCTTTCTATTCTTACAGTGGAAACCACTGAACAACTTCAGTACACATTCTTAATGAGTAATTTTCTACCAATGCCAAGAAGTATCTGTTTTGAAAGCTCTGGGCCACAGTAAGCACCTTTGCATAGATTTCCTTATCTCTGCTCTCTCCCTGAACCACCTGCCATGTTGATGCTGTCTGGAAGTTTTGGTTTGTTAGATTTTTAGTGTGCCGTCAGTGTCTGTTTAAATTAATGAGGCTTACTGGTTTCTTGGCTGACCATTGTTCCACTTACATTATTTCTTCCTCTTGAATTAATTTAAAAAATTAGCATATGTAGTTCAGTAATTATTTAAGAGGGGTATACATATTCTAAAACAGATTTCCAACCATGTCTTCTTTTGTTTTCATACTTGATTTGAGTATAGAATTTTAGTTCAAAATTATTTTCCCTTAGAATGCTTTCAAAATATTGCTCCTTTATTTATTTATTTATTTTTAACCCAGTGTTACTGTTCAGTTTTAGGAAACCTGGTTTTTCTCTCTGGAAGTTTTAAGGATTTTCATTTTCTTCTTAGTGTTTTGAAATTCACCATGATGTGCCTCCTGCGATTTATTTTCCTCTTTTAGAAAAAAACCACTTACTTCAGAAATGTAAAGGTACATACGAAAGTAATGAGTTATGAATTAAAAAGTTTTTTAGTTTATTATTTCTAGAATCTGAGGGTGCAAGGTCTGTTGCCTTGATCTAATCCTATCCTTAACGTAATTCACCCTGATTTTGAATTATATTTGATTTGTCTGAATTTTTTTTTTTTCAAAAAGGGCTCTTGAACTAAAAGCATTCTTGGAAGAACTCAGGATATACTGCCTGAGTTCTTCCAAGTTTGATTATGTATAATAAAGCTTCTGCTGTAGTACATAATTTGTGCTTCAAATTCTTAGATTAATTTTGCTTTATTGACATTGGCACTGAGAAGAGGTTGAAAAAAAAGGCCTGATTTTTTTTTTTTTTTCTGTTGAAATTTGTAACTTCAATAGGGTATATCTTGGAGTGATGTTGCTCTACCTAAATAATGTTGATTTCCGGCATTATACTTTCTACCCTTCGACAATTTGTGGGCTGCATCAGGATTGCCAATTACTGACCTTTCCATTGTCCATCACTCTTGTCCAATGTGCCCCTACTTCTACCTACTCTATGTCCAATCCAGTGCAGCATGACAGGCTAGAGGAAAACAGGCCTCATTTTAATGAGACTCAAGACTCAAGAATCAAATCTCAAATGGGTACGTGACCCTCCCTCAACAATCCTGCTATGCTTCTTAGTATCTTCACACTCCCATTTTCTAAAATGACACTACACACACTCAGACACATCAGACATCTCTCCCCTGTGAACCACACCTGGCTGTAGCCTCACTTTCAACCTTTTGTCCTCTTCCGACAGCTAAACTATCTTTGTTTTTTCTCTGAGGCCAGCTCTTATACTGGTACTCTAGATTGCCTTCCCAGATTTCACAATACTCCCTTTTCAAGGAATCATTCCCTCAGCATAAATTCTCTAGTAACTTTCGTCTTGAAACAATACAGAAAACTCTCTTATTCACCTATTACCCCTCTAGCTACTGCCATATGTATTGATTCCTTTTCAGAACAAAATTTCCGGAAGAATGATCTATGACGATAAATTCCGCTTCCTTATCACTGATTGTTTCCTTAATGTCGTGTGCTCCACTGAAACTTCCTGAAGAAGTCACCAAATCTAATTACAACTCTATGTTACTCTACATCTTAGTAGCATCATACAAAAATGGCCACTTTAGTTCTCAGGACACCACACGGACATGGAGAACTTCCTATCTTGCTGGCTACTCTTTCTTCTTTCTTAGCCTCCTACTATTTTTAGACACTTTAAATACTGGAACAACCAAAGTCCAGTCTCCTGGGAAGGAGCCCTGCTCCTTCTACTCTCCAGGATCTCTCTCTTGGTGTTCTCAGTCAATCCCATAATTTTTCAAACACTATATGCTAGCAATTTACATCTATGGCTCATGAATATGTCTGCTGACTTGATATTCCCACTTGGAAAGCTAGTACGTATCTGACACTGAACACAACCAAAATAGAACTTTCATTCTTCTGTGTCCCCAACCAAATCCGTTTCTTACAATCTTTTCCATATCAGCTAATAGCAGCATCAAGTAAATTATTATAGTAAGCTAATTTACTTTAGTTGCTCAAGCAAAAATCCTGGGACTTGTCTTTTATACATACTCAATCAATCCATCAGCAATCCAATCTGTTGATTATTTCCAACACATTTTCTGAATCTGTCCACTCCTTTTCCACAGTACGGTGGCCCTAATCTGAGCCTCCTTTTTCTCTCACCTGGATGTTTAAGACGGTCACCTAAATGAAACTCTTGTTTCTGCTACCACCTCCTTAAAATCCATTACCTATAAGGCAGCCAGATATCTTTAAAAATGTAAAATAGAAAATAACAACAACTAATACTTAATTGAAATTTTACTCTATGCCAAGCACTGTACTAAGGGTTTCACGTGAATTTTTTAATTTAACCCTCCCAATAATCCTATGAAATTGTGCTCAAAATTCCTATTTGTTTTTACATGAGGAATCTGAGGCACATATTTAAGCCAACTTGCCCAGGGTCACAGAGCTAGCAGATACGAACCTAGATTGCTAACATTTATAGTCCATCCCCAGGGCTCATACGCCAAGCCACTCTGCCATAACACTTTGAGCATAAAACCAAATTCCTTTCCAAGGCATTTGCCTACCTTCAGACCCACTTCATGCCACTCTCCTGCACAAACTTCAGCTACACTGGTCTTGTGTAATTATTCATCTTTGAACAATTTTCTCCAGTTCAGCTACTCACTGAAAAATAGTGTAGCAGGTCACAGGTGCTACACTGGGCCTAATGTGTAGTTTCAGTTCATATTTGTTGTATGAACATCCTCTCACCAAATCTGTCATGCTCTCTATCCTTGGGGCACTATGCTCGGGCTTCCAGGTAATTTAGGGAGTCATATGTCTCTGATAAAGTTCTAAAAGCCTTAGAATCTCTGACAGTTGCTGCTTCTCCTCTTCCTGCCTCACCTCTGGCAGCTGCCATGTCTAGGAGACTAGTTTGTTGATAATTAAATAGCATCTCAGTATTTTCTCGTTTGTGTCTACCTATCTTCACACTGCAGTGTAGAAATGGGTCTCTACAAAAACACTCCACACTTTTCTCATTTGCTTATGTCTATGATCTTCTAATCAAAGATGGTTGGATAAACTTTCAAAAATTGGGACAGTCTGCCAAAGTCCAAAGAAGAAAATTTAATGATCTTGGTAAAACAATGTTCTACTTATCAGATTTCTTGATTCATTTATTTGTTTAAGAAATAGTTACTGAGGCATAATATATTGCATAGTCAAGTTTCCATCTCTGATTAGGTTTATGGTTTTCATTAAAGAGGTTTTAGATTTCCTGCATAATTTTAATTCCCTTAACTGTAATGCTTTTAGTTTCTGTTGCAATCGACTTTTTTGGCTAATTCTGTTTGATTCCAATTTCATGCACTGGCATTTTTATTGATGGTTTTTGTGGCTTTATTTTTCATCCTGACTTTTGTAAATACATTTTGTTTGTAATAATATTTTTGCTGTTTTTAAACTGGAATTGCCAGTTGTGAAAACATATTGTTTGCATGGAAGTGTTCTACAAAGAGTATTGTGATGATCAAAAAAATTTTTCAGACAGACATTTCATCTGTCAGCATGGTATAATGAAAAGCTTGAGGATCAGAAAAGTTTCAGAACCTGTATCTTTTGTAGTGCTGTTTAACAATGAAAAGAATACAAGTGTAGAATTCTGCCCTGGGTCTTTTCTTTGAAAAAGTAAGTTCAGAGGATGATAGAATATTAGAACTAGAGCAGATATACCCTTCCCCAAAACACGCCACCACCACTCCTATAAATCATGCAGACTAGGTTTCTCACTGTATGCAGATGAAGTAACTGAAGAACAGGGAACTGAATCACTTTCAAGTCATCTAGATCATTTATGACAGATCCACAACCAGAAACCTGTGTTCTTAATCTGATCACAGTGCTTACTCCCTCCACCCCGAAAACACATCTTCAAATGTAATAAAGATAGTGTAATATAAAATTCAGCTAGTTATAAAAATAAGAAATTTATATGCCTAAAAATTAAAACACATTTCTAAGTATTTTAGCCAATCTCTGATTAAACAGCACGTACATGCATTATTTTCATTCAAATAAATTAAAAGAGAAATAAATGAAAATAAATTTCATGTACAGTAAGAAGACAGGATGATTAACAATGCTGATTTCCTTTCTTCCATACATAGTTATTAGCATTTTGCCCTGTGCTAGACTTGGAGGAACACATGTTATGACTTAGGAGTTTAGGTTAATCTTCTGAGATAACAGATCTTGGAAGAATAGTGTTTTTGAAAGAACCACTGCATAACTACATCTATGCAGGTCTATTTTTAACTTTATTAAGTACTGTATTTGAATGAAATATCTAACGAAGGAAAGAAATTAAAAAATCCAATCATAATTTGTTGCATATATTATTTTTTATATGACACATGTAATTCAGAATAGTTCAGAAAGTCACTCTTTTGTGAAAAAATTAAAACTGACAGATTTTAAATCTAAAATCACCTCAGACTAGTTACTTCTAATCTCAATGTCTTCCCTAGCAGTAATTCCTTCTATGAATTAATAAAAGAACCACCCTCGTTTATCTTTTTAAATGTTTTTCTATATATTTACTTGGTTACATATGTACCTACAGAACACATATAGTTTTATTTACAATTTTCTTTAAAATATGAAAAATCAAAAGAGCAGGTATTCTTGAGCAGGCATAAATGCCACAATCCGGAACCTATTATATTAGCAGAGACCCTGAGATGGAAGAAAGCTCGCTGTACCTACCACTGCCTTAACACATCTGGAAAAATAGTTCGCTTGCAGTTAAGATGAGGTGGGAGTAGTGCCATTAAGTAGGCTGGGAGTGGAGGCATTACATAAGCAGACACCTTCCCTTACCGCTTACCTACACAGCCTTCTCCATCAGGCCTTCGGGTCATTCCAGGAGGGCAGATGCACATGAAGGTGCCGATGAGATTCTTACACATCATGCCCCTAGATTCACAGTCATGTAACCCTTCAGCACATTCGTCCAGATCTAGAACAAAAAACAAAAATAGGAAATTATCTGGAGCAAGCTGTAGTTTAGTACTTTTAAGTCATAGGTGTGGTCTTCTGACACTTAACAGGTAATCTTATGGTGGGACAGAGAAAGGAGAAGCCCAGCCATTGTCAGCTACTGGCTATATTCCAGATGAGTAAGATTCAGTCCTGCTCATAGTGATCAGAAGTTCAGGGAAGGGCAATCTTTGCTTTAATAAGCAAATTTAATCCAAGAGTGTGACAAGAGTGGGCTTCTCAACCCATCTTATCTCTGACTTGATTTTACAAAAATACCATCATGTGTCTTGTTCTCTAGGTATGGAAATCCACTAGCAAAATGCTGTCATATGTATATTTCTGTAAAGCTCTAGAAGAAATCAGTTGAGAACTGTAAAATTATTAAAATGGATCTCCAGCATGACAAATAAGGTTCGAACTACTCCCATGTCTGTGGCCTTACCTTTGCACATCTTTTGATCTTCCCTGAGGGCATAGCCAATGGGGCACGTGCATTCATAGGACCCAAATGTGTTCATGCAGCGGAAGGCACACAGCAGTGGGTTCTGGGCACATTCGTTGATATCTGACCAAAGGAATGGATAGGCATGTGCTCAGCTTAGAGTTCCAATTATTTATCTAACTAAATGTTGATGTCATTTACTTGGCGGTCATACAGAAAGCAATAGAATAGTAGAACTTATTACACATCTGGTATGCAGAATTCAGTACCTAACAAACTCATCTTTCAAAAATAACAGCTATAAACTCTGGGAAGAATATAAAAACTACCTGAAGTTTTTAGTGGTGGGCTGAAACTCAGAGCAAACAACCAGTAGGGAGTAATTTCATATTGATTTGGCTTCTTTCTTTCTGAAATTACCCTCCAGATGACCATGGCCTGGCAGTGCTGTCATCTGGTAGCTAACTCTCCAGTAGAAACTTTCTGAGATTCCATCCAGATGAACCAGGGGAGGGAATCTTAGGGCAACCAAGTCTGCTAAAGAGAGGGGAACCCTGGAAAGAAGAAGGCCAGGGAAGGAGAAACACTATGTGTTTTTCATCCAGTCAGCTCAAGTGGCATGACTGTACTATGCATGTGTGGAGCAAAATCAAGAATGCTAGTGAGTAAGTTTTAACAAACTGATAGATGAGCCATCGCCCTTCTCAAGCCTGAGAGTCTGCTATTGTGCCTACTAGAGATGACTGTCTGCTAAGACAAATACATCAATATTCTTCAGAGTAATATAACTGATTTCAAGGCATATCTTTCACAATATCCAGAGTATAAATCCAACATTAACCAAGATACTGAAAAGGCAGGAAACCGTGACTCCATTTCAAGGGAACAGATAATCAAGAGATGCCAATCCTGAGATGACCCAGATGCTGGAATGATCAGACAAGGGCTTTACAGCAGCTATTGTAACTGTACTAAAGGAAAACTAAAAACCAACCAACCAAACAAAAAACCCAAAAAACAAAAAAGCCCACCATATGCTCACCAGCAGAATATCAGAAACTATATAAATAAATATTGAGACATTAAAAACTTTCTATGTCAAGAAGAAGTAATATTTAAGACATAGATCACTTGCCTTCACAATTCATCATGGGCCCTGGCTCAAAGCCTTCATTGCAATTACATTCAAAACTCCCAATAACATTGGTGCATGTACCATTTCCACATGGATTGCCAATTGAACACTCATCGGTATCTGAAAAAGAATAACAAGAAAGTGCCACAAAGACATTTTAGTTTAACAGGAGCATGCCCAGGAAGACCCACGCTTGGCCCTCACTCATTTCTAGGATCTGAGAAGGGCACATGTAACTCTGGCATCCCTTGGGCCTTGGCTGGCTGGCTGTTACGCAGTGCAGAGGATCTGAAGGATCAGTGTGCAATGCTCTGGCCCCCAGGCAGCAATACTTGCCCTAAAGATGACAAATCCAGGAGAAGAATGTGGTCCTCTGCTTCAAAAGCAGGCATGGAAGAACATAGAGTAAAATGGATTTCACGTCCAATGAGAGATTTTGGCGATTGTAAGTCTCTAGGACACATAAGATTTTGTATGTTTGGTTGAAGACAGAGGTTGGTAACTCTCTCCATCTTCACGTAAATCAGGTCTGACTGGAAAATGTAAGACTGGTGAAGAAGGTGCCACTACTAGCTATTTATCCTGGATTTGCAAATCCTAACATCACCCAGGGTGCCTATGATTTTACTGAATATGAGAAATAAAATAGAACTTTAAAATTCTATAATGTGGAGCCAACACTCACCCACACAGCGTACTCCAGTGTAGTCAAGGTTGTAGCCCATTGGACACTCACAGCGAAAAGATCCGTCGGTGTTGATACATTGACCATTTGAACAAATGCCCGGGCTCTCAAGACACTCATTGACATCTAAAATATAGAACTGCCCGTTAATTTCCTCATATAAATAGATATGCCGGCTGGGCGTGGTGGCTCACGCCTGCAAATCCCAGCACTTTGGGAGGCCGACGCAGGTGGATCACTTGAGGTCAGGAGCTCAAGACCAGCCTGGGCAATGTGGCAAAACCCCATTTCTACTAAAAATACAAAAAAAATTAGCCAGGTGTGGTGGTGCACACCTGTAAAGGGAGGCTGAGGCAGGAGAATCACTTGAACCTAGGAAGTGGAGGTTGCAGTGAGCTAGATCACATCACTGCATTTCAGCCTGGGTGACACAGTGAGATTTCATCTCAAAATAAATAAATAAATAAATAAACAAAAAGATATGCCAATACTGTGTATGTCTATTCAACACAGAATTGTAAATACTTCTTTTGTCAGAGAAATATGTAATGTATTTCATATATCACATATAGTCTCATGATATACGTATAATGTATATGATACAAAATAAGGGTTATATATGTCCATTAAGTACAATATACTATATGTTATATAGAAAAGTTAGCATGAGTTATAAAATAAATGTAAAATAATATGTTTGTATTAAATAAGAATACAAGAATAAAATCAAAGCGCACCTTCACGTGTATCATGAAGACTAGGGACAGTTCCATGGCCATATGGACACAAATCCTGAAATGCAACTACAAAGAAAAATACAAATTCTCCATTATTGAAGACTTGAAATTATCAGAGAACTTAAGAAAGGATGAACAATATACATGAAATTATACTTATGTTTCTGTTACAAAGCTGTCTATAACAAGAGTCTTTTATTTTTATGATTTAGTTCAAAAGCATATTTAGTGAGGGCCACCTTCTAGGGTGCCACCTGCTCAGTGCTCCTGGTTCGTTCTGTTTGCTCATTTAAAGCTGAGCAGCTAAAGAGACCTTCCCTGCCCATCACACTCAGAAGCTATCCCTAACCTAGAGGCCAAGCCAGCTGGAGTTTGCTGGGATTTATCCTATAATTTATGGGTGCCAACGAGGCCTCAGGCTATTGATCTTTTCCTGTAAAGGGCCATTGTGCTGACTCAGCTTCTCAGAATTTAATGTAACATTCTGAGAGCCACAGCCTGCGATACAATGCCCACATGGGACTCCTGCAGCAACTCGGAACGTAATTTCCATTCCCTTCTTTCTCCTGCCTTGGACCTCTCAAATTCATACTTCTGAAAGCAAGTAATACTCACCTTGGAGGTGGGGAATGAAATAAAAGGGTAACACCACCTGTGATCAGACATGTCTTATTCAAAAGCTGAAAGAAGTTTCTCAGGCTAGGTTGTTCAATGAACCATCAAAACTTATGTGCAAGGAGATGACTTCACCCTCAAAATATTCATAAATTACATGGTTAAAGCCACTCTGGCAAATATTCAAAAACTGGTACACAAAGTGCTGTTTGATGTCATTGCTCTTACCTTCATCGTCTTTGGGGCACAGCTCACAGGGGTCCCCCCAGCCCTCTCCTGGCATCTTACTACAGCAGCATTTTGCTTTTGTGGTGTTGAAAGCTTTGGGCACAGAACACTTTCCATTTTCAAAATTTGTGAAGCAGAAGCTCTGGCGAGTATCTAATCAAAAAAGCAAACATTACAGATGGAATTATTTTGTAACACTGTTTGGACAGAACATTTCTCATTGTAGAACATGCGATGCAGACTAGACCAACAGTTAAGACAGGTCTGGAAATCTTCAATTGCTGATTTCATTTGCCAATTTAGATTGACTTGGCTACAAAATTATTTAATTTTTTAATATGCTTAAAATATTTTTATAATGTGCTAAGGAAATTCGAGAAATCATGCTTAATATCAAAATGATTTCCACAGTGTCTCTTTTCTCACTGTTGCATGATAGCCTAAGAAAAACAACTGAGGTAACTTTCAGTAAGTTACATCACACCAAAAGCAACGCATACACCAATATATAAAAAAGCTATGCCAACAACAAAATTAACATAGTCATACTGATAAATCAGAATAAGAATTTTTCTTTTAGTAAAAAAATTTATAAAAATGTAGAAACAGTGGCAATAATTTAACGTACCTTAAAAATTGTTCACTGCGTATGTTTGAGACCTAAATTTTTAACTTGCAGATATATTTTAGCATAGACATGTATTTTGTTAGGACTAATACCAGCATGATGGTTTACAATCCAGCTTTAAGGTTTCTAAGGGTGAACTGTGACACTGAAGTCATTCCAAATCTTACCAAAGCATCTCCGTCCATTATCAGATAGTACGAAGCCAGGGGGGCAGAGGCACTGGAAGCCCCCTGGAGTATTAGTACAGGAACCAAAAAGACAAATGTTGGGATCTTCATCACATTCATTTATATCTGCAGAACAGGGGGAGTATTTATTAGTCCTTCAACACTTGAAAATAAACACCTGTCCATACTCTCATAGTCCACTAGCCAGTTGATATTTCAGACAAGAGATGACATTATGTTGTATGTTTAATTTATTCATAAACTATTATTGCTTCCGAAGTCAAAAGTTATATTCGATTTCAACCAACCATGTGCCAGAGAGTCCCAAGTCCATGTCCACCTTCCTGTCTTTGATCTTTAGGGGTGTATGTATGTCTACCTGCCTACCTGACATGAACAACTCCACGTCTCATGGGCATTGCAGGCTCCATGTGGCCAAATGTTCTACGAACTGGTCCCCGTCTCCCTGATACCTCTCTCTCAGTAATCCAAATTGTGATCCCCAAGTCACCCCTATTTCTCTCCTTTTTTCACTCCACATGCAAGCAGAACGTGGCAGCCAGTTCTACCCTCTCAGTATTTCCACAGCCATCATCATTTGCCACCAGTCTCTCAACTGATGTCTACATCTCCCTGTCTTCTTGTCACATTGCCACCAGGGATGCCTTTCTAAAACGTCCATCTGATAACATTTGAAAATCTGTGCCTACGGAACTGGAGGGCTGAGACATATTTTGACAGAGTTATCATTTCCCCGTTTCCCTAGAACACTTCCTTAAAATAAATAAGCATGCGTGCCTCACTAGTGATTTTTCGTCATATTTTGTGGGAAGTACTTATTTAATGGAATGTTTTCACCAAATGAAAAAAATATTACTTTTCAGGCACATTAGAATGTAAGCTCCATGAGGACATGACATGTCTGTGTGGCTCGCTGTTGAACCTTTAGCTCCTAGCACGGTACCTGGCACATACAAGTTCTCAGTTCATGTTGGGAGAAGTTTAACAAAAGAGTCATCACAACCCTTCTATAAAATGACAACTGCAGAAACCAACTCACCCCTTCAAACAACAACAACAAAAAAAACAAAAAAAACACAACAACTCCTGCAATGGCTCCACACTGACCGCAGGCCTGAGTTCAGTCTTCTGAGCCAACCATTCTACGCTCCTTATTGTGCTCATGCTACCTACGTTTCCAAATAGACTCTTCTGTTCTCTTTCTTTGGTTGATCAGGAAATTCCTATCCAACACTTAAGAGTGACCTAGACAATCATCTATCCTCTGTGACAGGCTTTCTTGAACTGCTACCTTCTCACAACTACCGCAATGATCCCTAGCCTCCTGCGGTGCTCCCATCTCCTGAATGGACCTCCAGTACAGTGTCTGTCGCATTGTATTATAAGGACGTCTTCACAAAACAGGTTTATTTACAAAATAGGTCTCTCCCCTTAGGTAGCAAGCTACCCCAAAGCAAAGATGATGTTCCTGTATTTCTAGCACCTAGAAAGGTGCCAAATGTTCACTGTAATACCCACTAAACGTAGGAATGAATTTATATCTGTGCAGGGTATGTATACGCATATTGATGTATGTGTGTGTGTGTGGTCATGTTAGAATGTCATCTTGGAAACACTGGTAGAAAAGATACTAGTCTGAAGAAAATCTGCTTATAGTGAAGTAAGTTAATTAAAAAACATTTTTTCACACTTTGGGAGGCTGAGGCGAGTGGATCACTTGAGGTCAGGAGTTCGAGACCAGCCTGGCCAATATAGTGAAACCCCGTCTCTACTAAAAGTACAAAAATTAGCCAGGCATGGTGGTGGGCACCTGTAATCCCAGCTACTCCGGAGGCTGAGGCAGGAGAATTGCTTGAATCCAGGAGGTGGGGGTTGCAGTGAGCCAAGATAGTGCCACTGCACTCCAGCCTGGGTGACAGAGTGAGACTCCATCTCAAAAAAAAAAAAAAGTAATAAATCAAAACCATTTTTTCAGAGATGCAAACTAGTGTCATTGCTAATGACAGATAAAGGAAAAGGAAGTATTTCTGAAACTTAATAAATAATAATATGTGATATCTTAATAAAATATATCCATACTTTCATTAAGAGGAAAGGTAGCCAAGACTGCCTCATACAAGGAGGCATGTGTATATTTCCCTCCTAGTGGCTCACACACTACTTTAATTAGCATTCCATAAAGAGAAGGATCACAGAGGCAAAGAAGAATCAAGATTGAGCATGAGAAAAGAAAACGGAAGAACAATAGGATCTTAAACTTTTCAAGAAACTTCTGAGATGATTCTAGTATTATTGTTTATTAATTTTTAAGTATTAAAAACACTAGACAATCTTATAATGAACTATACAAATCAGAATGACTAGGGGATACTCATGATATCTAATTATGTGGTCTGAAGAATAATTAAATTCTATGAAGTAAACTGCTTCCTTCTGCCCTATTTAACTCCCTTAAATATGAACAGTAGAATGATATATCTTTAGGTAGAATCTTGCCAAGGGTGACAGAATTATAAAAAATTGGATAACTCAAAGGCAAAAAAAACATCCTTAGCATCTTTTCATGTTAGAAAAACCACACTAAGATGCTGGTGCTTCTGAATTTCAACGAGGCTGTAAAAAATAATTTGTATAAAAGTGAAATAAAGTGAACTGTAAAAAAGGTGGGACTTCATCAGGTCCACTAGGCAATTCGGGGACCCACTTTTGATGTGGTTACAGAGTTCGTGTGTGCTGGAAGAGTTTCAACAGAAAAACATCTGTTACGACAAATGGATTAATATTTTCTGCTCTGACATGAGGCCTTCCCAAGGAAAAGAATGCCTCAACAGCATTGTCAAGATTTTTCTGCTTCACATTTCTAAGACTCTAGACACCTTTAATAGCTGTTTTAAAACTGGGTGTCAAAGATTACAGTTTTTGTAGACACTCTTTAAATTCATTGAAAGTCTCTGTTGACATTTGGAAAAAAGATTAGCGTATGCTGAAAATTCTTTGACTAGCATTAGACTTCTGGTGATGAAAAAATCCTACATCCCCAAGTTTTTTATTCTCACCATCATTTCTGATGGTTCAGTAAAACAGATGTAGGCAGCTATATGTTTAATTCTTTAGGTCAGCATGCTTGCAATGGTTGGCACTTAGTATGCTTCCAGAGTCTTCACCATGTCTTACTATACTGAGCTACTTGTGGGCCTCAGAATAAATGTTAGTCTTACCAATGCAGTTCTCGCTTTTTACTTCATACCCTGGGGGACAGATGCATCTGAAGGATCCCTCCAAATTCTGACAGGTACCAGGAGAGCAAGAGCCAGGAAGGGCGACACACTCATTAGTGTCTTTAGAGAAAAAGAAGAGAAAAAATAATTTAAGCATGAGATAATTGCTGCATACATTTATCTGTCTGCCAAATGATATTAACATGAACTCAACACGGGTCCTCTGATCTACTGGGTCACCATGAACACATATTCCCAGAGATACTCTTCTGACATCTTGGATATTTCCTATTTGGCAAGTGGCTAATTTTCTTGATTTGTTTCCTTTGCCCACTTTTCTTAAGACATGGACAGCCTCAAGCTCTGTCCCCAGTAAAAACATTGCCTATGAGACATTCCCATTGTTGATACCTTATACTAAAATTTTCCATCATAGTTTATCTTGATCATGTGATCTGATGATTAAATGAAATATTAATGAATTCTTAAGTGAAAGGAGGGGAGGTACACATCATCATTTTACCAAAACAACAACAGCAAACAACAACAACAAAAATCACCATAAAGACTGCTTGTTATTTAGATACTTACCTATACAGTTTTTGCCATCTGGGGTAAGTTCATAACCTTCGTTACACAGACACTTGAAGGAGCCAATTTCATTAAAACACCGTCCATTTCTGCACACCTGACCAAAAAAGGAACTGCACTCATCTATGTCTGTAAGTAAACAGGAGTCCGTTTTTCAGAAAGAGCTCTTAACACATACATTGTTTCACAAGTCACTACTTAAAAACATACTTACTGCATTTATAAGAAATCCCACATTACAATTCCTCATCAACAGAGAAAAATGGCACATATCATAAGGATCATTTAATTAATAGGATCCCATAGATTCCTACTATTTTTCAACCATAAAGATACATTTTTTTCATTTTTGATATTAATATAACTCATGAATTTAGAACCAGATAAAA
Organism: Colobus angolensis palliatus; assembly: GCF_000951035.1. Taxonomy (NCBI): domain Eukaryota; kingdom Metazoa; phylum Chordata; class Mammalia; order Primates; family Cercopithecidae; genus Colobus; species Colobus angolensis. The sequence goes on from NW_012115222.1 coordinate 2,185,449, forward strand.
ATCAAGGTTTAAGGTGAAGCTTTCCATTCTTTCTAACTGAAAAATATTTATTTTCCTACAGGCTGGGGGATATGTGTGATTTAATCTGATTGCTTAATTTGCAGATACTTTACCTGGAGCCAAGCTGACCATATTCAGAGAACAAATAAATGAGCTTATTTATTACAGGAAAATTAATGATATTAAAAACACTGGAATTGCTGATATAATACATAGTTAAAAAAAAAAAGACACTAACTGTTAAGTTTTCATTTAAGTTTAGGGTTGATTACATTTGGGAAATTTCCTGGGTCGTTTGAAGATTGTACTTTGATCGGAGCCATGTCCGTATTTTTTAGTTCTCCCTGACTGTACAAAGGCTCTAAGAAACTAGTCAAGAAGGCAGCAGTTGAATAAAATGTCCAATTAGCTCTACTTTTTTCACAATTGTGGAATTTTGAAAAATAAAGAAAACAGAGAGGAACTTACGTTGGGGTAAATGAGGAGGTGGGGATGAGCTCTGATATAGTCCCACAATGGTAGAAAACCTAAGTTCTTCCACATACCTTGCAGGGCCATGTGAAATACAACACATTATGCTGTAAACTACCCATGCAGTTCCTGCCACGCGGTAAACAAGTAATAAACATTTGCTGTCATTTCTCTTATTCTCTCCTCCAACTACTTCAGGACCCTCTCCCGCTCACTATCGGTTTCCATTTCACATTTGTATGTTGCTGTGGGCCAAAGGCTAAAGTCCTGTACTGCGCATAGGAGAGATTTCTGAGGGCTAATCTAGAAACCTAGTCACCATTCTTTTTTTTTGGGGGGGGGCGGGGAAGGCATCTTGGCTTCAAAAGCTGATGGAAAATGAAATGTCAAGCCATGACAAGTGGAAGTAGGAGGCTACTGGTACTTGAATGTAAATAATCCAGAATGGATTTAAATGAAATACTTATAATAACATTGAGACAATGGTCTATTTTTGATCTCATTAAGGGAATACAAATACCCCAAACCATAAATCAGTCCCAATATGTTTACTGTGATCTGAATGACCTTTTTTCCTGAATTGATTGGTTGGTTGACAAAAGGGTTCAAGAGTATATTGTCTTGTGACAATTTAGGCCAATACTGTGGTATCAGTTAACTAGAAACCAGTCAATGATATTATGTATCTTTTGGCACATATTTGCAATTTTAGTAATATAATTTTTTTTTGGTTTTTAGTTTTGTTTTTTATTTCAGCACACTGTGTGGAAATGAAATAGAAGCAATAAAGGACTGAATGAAGTACTTACCCAAGCAATCATTATTATGAGTGAGTTCAAACCCTGGGTAGCACAGACAGTTATAGGATCCAACGGTGTTTTTACAAGTTCCATTTCCACATGGATGCCGCTCGCACTCATCAACATCTACAGAGAAATATTGGCTCAAAAAACTAAAATTGTAACTGGAAAAAAAATAGGCTATTAACTCTTTTATATGTTTAAACTATGGAATTACTTAGATTTTCCTAATTCAGTACTAGGAACTCATATCTCCTTGAGGAAAATGAGTATGAGACAGGGAAAAATCAAAATTACAAGAAATCAAAATTATAAAATTATAAGAAAATAATACAGTTTAACAGGTACTGACTGTGTCAGATAATACTCAGACATAGCCTAGGAGAGAGCATCTCCCTAGCAGAGATGTATTAATGAGCAGGTCTGCTTAATAATTGTAAATAAAACTGATCTTCTAAAATATTGAAACAATTTGTTTCATTATAAAAGGCATTATAAACACTTACCCAGAAATTTAAATCCCTTAATTTGACCAGGAAAACAAAGATAAACTTCAGTTTACTTAATTGTATGAAGTAATGAAATCCAAATTGAATTTTATTAGATTTCACTATTAGCCTTCCAAAAAACTGAATTAAGAAAATACTTAGAAAGGTCATCTGTCATATGAGACAGCAGACTCCCCAATTATGAATTCCAGTCTGCTGAAACTCTACTACACCAAAAAAAGGGTGGGGGTTGGTATTATTCTTTAGGAAGGAAGGTCTGTATAAGGGAGGTCTTACTGAAGAATCCGACTAGTTTTTATCATAGAAGAATTGTTACGAGTATACAGATCTTCCCCATATGAATTTCTGAATCATAAATCTCACATTTTTTTTTTTTTTTTTGGTAAACCATACTCTCTCTGGGAGTATGGGAAGAAGCATGTATAAGCAAGCATTCTTAGGGAGTTCATGCAAATAAGACCAGATCCTGTACATTCCTTTGTATATGCATCACCTGGAGAATTTTCCCTGCCATTATGGGAGAAGTCCAAAGGGAGGACTCTTAGGAGACAATGGATGAACCTGGAGACACACTCCAGGTATTCTCTGTCATATGAATGTGTCATGAAGGAAACCAGTCCTGTGGTACTGAAATCTGATTTTAATATTCACATTGATAATATCTTGAATATCAAAAGAGTAGCTGAACAGCCCTAGCCTTTTCTACACTGAGAACATGCTAATTCTAAGTAGCCAAGTTTTAAATTTGATTTTCCCCCTTCAAGTGCAAAGCACAGAAAGAAAACTCTTCAGCAGAGGCAGAGCCAATGGCTGACATCAGACTTAAGGAGTTATACTCAGTCCCAGCTTCATGGCATCCAGCCCATCTGTCTTTGAAAACTTATTAATCATCAGCTCAGCAAGAACTCACTAAGCACTATTATCACTTGATTACCCATTACATTAGCTACTCGGTATTTTTGAAGAGTTTGGCTATATTTGCTCCTAAAGTGATTTTTAAGAGATAAAACAGAAAATATGTACATAAATCCCAGGTATTCAACAATTTGTTTTTAAAAAGTATGTGCATATGTGTATAAATTTATTAAGTTTAATGCTGTCACTCTTACTACTCTCTTGCATTCCAAAATGGTGTCTTGAGGAGAAACATGAAGGTAAAGGGCAGCGGGTGCCATGGTAAGTTCCACACAAGCCCAAGTGACTCAGAGTGCATGTCAAGCCATGTGAACATCTTCTGGAGAAAAAGCTGTGAATCACTGAACTGAAGAACAGATTGCAGTATGTCCCTGTTTGCAAATTTTATACTGAATCAAGACTTAAACAGTTTGACCTAGTTAATTTTCTGCAAGATTGTTTCTGACAGACACATAGTAGTTACTCATGGCACTTGATGGAACTGTGATCTGTTCTGGAGTCCCAGCCCCACTTCACTCCCTGGAGCCACATGTCCTTCTTACCCATGCACATGGTCTGGTCCTGAGAAGCCTTAAAGCCATTGTGGCAGATGCACTGGTAACTTCCTTGCAGATCAACACACAAGCCATGACTGCAAACGTTAGGAATTTCTAAACATTCGTTGCGATCTAAAACAAACAAACAAACAAAACACATTACATGTATCTGATTTTTATTAAGATTTCTTCATTTTTCACAGTTGTGTTTCTCTAACCTGCTATTAATTATTACAGACAGGCTGAAAATGAACCATAACAATAGCTGAATCGAAATGAGCAAGGCTTTAACTTATCCAACCCTCGTTTTAAATCATGCAATTATTTATGTTTTTTTTGGTATCTCAAGGATATTATTTGGTTTTAGGTCCAATCCTGGGGAAATCCATTGAAGAGACCTATTTTCTTAACAAAATAAAAGATACGGTGAAATAGGTTCACTATAAATGAACAGATTAAGTGAGAAAATCTTTCTGAAATTATTCTTGAAGTATTTTTTGATAGGAAATCTAAGGAATCTTGTGCTCAGTGCCAAAGAATGAGTCAGCCTCTTTCTTACCTACACAGGCCCCATTGGGTGAAAGTTTGAAACCCGCGGCACATTCACAGCGGTAACTACCAGGACTATTGATGCAGTCTGCATTCCGCTGACAGAGATTATCACCATTGCTGCACTCGTCTATATCTGAAAGAGCAACAGTTCCATTTTAAGGAGTCCTTTTTATTATTGTATTAGCGTTACATTCACGTCACACTTTGATGACCAATTCTTAAAAAATTGCAGAAGAAATAGTGAAAATCAGAAACCATCTAAATGCTATTTATGTATACCAAATTATACTGGATAAAGGACATACATTATTCAGATTACCTTCGCAAACCAACAGGAGGTCATTGTAACTGAATCCTGTAGGACATTCACAGCGGAAACTGCCAATCTGGTTAATGCACACACCATTTGCACAAATGCCTGGAATCTCTTTACATTCATCAATGTCTGAAATGGAACAGATTTGGTCAAATATATGTTGTTCTGCTTAATGTACTTACCATATAGCCTTGAATAATGGTACATGTACCCTGGGATGAGAACAAATATTCAGTGTCACAAAAATCAATTATATACTGGCATAGATAATTTTTTTGGTTTATAAAAACATATATACCGGAAAACAGAAACAGTGATGGAAATAATGTAAGTAGTTGATAAAATATACCAAGTAATTTCAGAGTCAATATAGCAAATGAACTTCCTAGGCAATCAAACCTCTTCTTCAGGTTACCCTAACTGCTGCCACTCATTTGTTTAAAAAGCTATGTTTTCATCATTGCATGTATTTTGTTTTATCATGTATTCATAATGGAGACTTAAAATTATATTGCTTAGGCCGGGCGTGGTGGCTCACACCAGTAATCCCAGCACTTTTGGAGGCTGAGGCGGGCGGATCACGAGGTCAGGAGTTTGAGACCAGCTTGACCAACATGGTGAAACCCCTGTCTCTACTAAAAATACAAAAACTTAGCTGGGTGTGGTAGTGGGTGCCTGTAATCCCAGCGACTCGGGAGGCTGAGGCAGGAGAATCACTTGAACCTAGCAGACGGAGGTTACAGTGAGCCGAGATTGCGCCATTGCACTCCAGCCTGGGCAATAAGAGCAAAACTTCATCTCAGAAAAAAAAAAAAAAAAGATATTGCTTACCGAATCTTTGAGGAAGGAAACTAGAGTAAGCAACACAATGTAAATTTAGAAGGAATTAATTAATATGAAAAATGAGTCTGCAAATTCATATTTAGACCAGTAAAAAGGGAAACTGCAAAAATACACCAAAAATTTAAAAATGTACTTAAAAAAATAGCAACTGAAGGTTAAAATAAGGTAGATTATTTAGAGTCATGTAATACAAAGTGCATGACAAAGACAACTGAAGCTTTAGCATGGTGGATGTGGCAAATATTCAGATAGTCACATAACTACCATAACCCAATCACCAGACTACGCTGATGGAGTATCATTATTAATACTTGGTTAGAGTCTGTAAGCCTGTTATTTCTCTCTTATCTAACTACATTAGATTGGAATACAGATTATTATGTTTTGCAGTACTCTTGAACTTTAAAAACATAGATTTTTATAGAATGCTACACGTATGTATTAAAACAAACATAATCTGGAAAAACTCACCAACAGCTTTTCCTGTGTGAATGTCAAAGGTGAATCCAGGAATATTTCCACATATGGTTTTAAAGTCAGCTTTAAAATATAAACAAAGCAACGCACTCTTAAATTTCTCAAATTCCTTCAAAACAACAGTTTGTATTACTTTCACAAACAAATATATTTTACATTATTCACAATCAGACATTTTGATTTCAATTATATTTATTTGATAGCAATGCTAGCTTCTACTAGGAGTGGATCTAGGCATTCTTTACCTTTATTATCATTGTTATTTCTATTACTATCATTAACTTTTTACTGCTCTGATATCTGAAGGCAAGTAAATCATTATAAGATTCAAAATGTTTATTTAGATATTTAAATGCTCTTTTTCTTTTGATACGCAGAGCTTTAAAAAACATCCAATATATAAAGATTAAAGAAAGAGAAGTACAAATTGAAAAAGGAATTATGGATTGCACAAAGGTATAGACATGCAAAAATAATGTTGTAGCGGGGAAATAGGTAAACAATGAATAATGAATGAGATACGAATTTTTTTTTTTTTTTTTTTTTTTACTGTGTCTACTGGTTGGAATGTGAAATTCGAATAATCGAAAACAATGCATTATGAAATAAAATAGGGACTATAAGAGGTATTCTCACACATAATTCACCAAATCAATGGAAATTTAAAAGAATTATAATCTGTAAGATGAAAAATGCTTCTGACACTCAATGCTATACAAGTGAGTAAAACTCCTGAAACCAGTATTAGGTAAAACTTGAACTGCATACTATATTCCAAGTGCTACTGGGTCAGGGATGCTGTATATTTCATCCACCAATATATACTGAGTATTGAGAACAGGGAGAAAGACAATAGATGCTCAATTTAATGGTTTCCAATTGTCTGGCAACGTACAAATTGTAATTTATATGTATAATCTCCCTAATTGTCACTGCAACCATATGAATTAGTCGCTGTAATTATTTATTATTCCTATTTTATACATGAGAAATTAGTTTCAGAAAGGATAAATACTCTGCAGAAGGTTCTACAATAAGTATCCTAAGAGTTTTGATTTAAATACAGACCTGTCTCTCAAATCTAAGCTTTCGCTTCTTCTCACAAAGAAAGTGCCATTTAAATTCCCCAAATCAATGATCTTCAATTTGTAACTATGGAGTTTTAAAGTTGAGAATTGTAGGAATGTTTCTATTTAATTGTATGGAACATAATAATGGCAAGATAAGGCTAAGAAAATCCATTTGACCAGTGAATTCGAGTCACTGAAAAAGGTCTATGTGTTGCTTTTCACCATTTCTCTCCTTAATTTCATTTCATCAACACATTAAATGAAACATTTAAATACAAATACCCTAAGTAATATTTGGTAACAAATATATAATCACCGTTTCTTATTTGGCCTACTGGTTCAACTCTTAGTATCTATAGTTATTAAAAGTTGCCATTCTACAGGTCATAAAAGAGAACCTGATGGACAGTAATTTTAAGACAAGCATTTTTGGTCTTATCTCTATTATCTTTCACTATTTCTTTTACAAGAATCTGTCTTGTGTAAAAAACATGACCAAGTAAAGACAAGCTCTATTTTTTGCCTAAAAATTTCACTGATGTCTGAGGAAGAAGATGTAAAGGCACATTTTAACAATGGGTTGCTTTTATGTAAAATTTGCTCATAAAAACACTTTTTGCATATTTTCCATGACTGAACTAAAAAAAACGAACTTTTTGAATTTAGTTTTTTTCCAAATATTACACCTTCCATATCTAGCACAGTGGCATACAGTACTTGCTCAAGAAATATTTGTTTGATGAATAAATCAATAATTGACAAGCATAGTTTAAGATACCGAGTTTAAATGGACTAATGCTATAAACTCTAACTCTTCAGTAATGGATCTTATTTTCAGGATTCACAAGCCTATTCAACATAATGTCTCAGAAGTTAGTGTGTGAATCTCAAAGAGGGCCACTTGGGAAATAGAGCCATATGATGCTCTTGAATATTTTCGGAACTGAGCATCTCTAGTTTTAGCACGTATTGACTTTGACTATATTGTTACATGTATGCTTGTTATCACTGACACGGCAGTCAGCGGAAGCACGAGGCAAGTGCTTACCTGTTCCTGGAGTTGGGCATGGTTCACAAGGTTTGTTCCAGGCTTTGCCCACGTTGTATGTGCAGCAGCACATCCTTTTTGTCACATTGAAAGGCAACTCATTCTCACAAGTCGTTCCATTATAGCTTCGGTAGCAAAAGCTTTTTCTCATGTCTACATAAAGAAAAACAAACAAGCTAGCCATTTGTATCCACGAGAAGTTTATAATGAAGCCTGCACTGCAGGAGACATCAAGCTTTCCTGATGAACACAGCTCTGAAAACCTTCTCAGTCATTTGAAGTTATCTTAAAGTAAGTCTTTAAACATAAATCATTTTTAGATTAACATCACTCCTTCATCCTTAAAGGATTTCACTTATAATTTTCTTTGGAGACAATGTTAATATATATTTGTTTTTCTCTCAAAATCGTTTATTTAATTAAAAAAATTAAGCATTACAATTTAAATGTTATTTTATTTGTATATTAATGTTCACACTATATGAATGGAGATGACAAATTTATGAATATATAACATTTGAGGAAATTTTCTACATTAGACTCAAGCTTTTAAAAACGTAAATGTATATCCAAAGGTCAAAAACTCGATACTAAGCCAGCAGCTTACAAGATTCTGAAATATCTCAATTCATGAAGATTTAACTTTCAAACTTCCTGAACAATAGTTCTGAGACATAAGTGCTTTAGGTGGGAGGTCGACAACTGTGCTCTAATTAATCTCAGAGTTCTTTACCTACCCATGCAGTTGTGGCCTCCATTGACCTGCATGTACTCAGGTGGGCAAATGCAGGTGTAATTTCCCAGGGTGTTATAGCAGGTTCCAGGCCCACACACACCAGGATGTGCAAAACATTCATCAATATCTAGAGTAGGCAAGAATATCCATTAATTAATAAATATATTTTTTCAATGAATTTTTATTACGTAGATGACTGAACAAAGCATAAGTGATTCTCTAAATCCCTATTTGCGTAAAATTTAGAAATAAAGAAAATATGCCAAATACGCATTTATATAACACAGATACAGATTTCTTCAAAAGAAAAAAAATCCCCATATTAAAAAATATAAAGCATCAAAAGAAATTATTCTAAAGTGGCAAAAAATAATTTCCTTGGCGCAAATATATATATATATATATTAATTGTAATTCACATTCTTCAATTGGAATTTCTTTAAAGCCTGTTTTCGTCCCATGTCACTTAGGCTAAGTTTTAATGCCAACTTTAAAGTGAATGCAGGTTGGGAAAGCCTTTGTCTTTGTAGCTTCTTTCAAATTAGTAACAATTCAGAGATTCTTAAAGCAGTACAGCTGCTGGTTGTTCTCCTTATTATATCCTATTTCTTCCAGATGCATTTATCAAATGTGTTCCAAAAGAAAAGTTACAATGGAAATAATTACGTTACATGCTTAATATTCAGTTAGAAGGATTCATTCATTTCACAATTAAATATTGAGATTCTACTGTAAGCTAGAACTTGTAGTTGTAATGATGAGTAAGATGTGGACCATGCCTCCAGAAGCCCCCAGTTTAGTGGTGAGACAGGCCCCTAAAACAATTGAAATACCACGTGATAAAGTGAGGGGACAAAAGCAAGAATGGCAGCTGCATAACCTTTGAACTTCTTCATACCATATAGTCCAACCTTTAAAAATTACTCATCAATATTAAATTAATGGTCACATTGAAGCTTACCAATTTTTCCTATGTAAAATGTAAGGCTTATCAATATTTTCACTAATAACTTACTTAATATTGTAGGTTTTCACACTACCCCATTTTCCCAACTTATATTTAATCAAGTCTCCTAGAAAAATACAGTGAATTACGGCAATGAGCTGTAAATTAATTTGTCTATCATCATACAACTTAGCCACATTGATATGAAAAGAAGACAGCTATGAACCAGTCTTAATTTAGCCTTTTGTAGAATTTGAGGATGGGCCTTTCCCCCCAGGCCTCAGCAGCCATTTTATTTGGAACAGCACTGAGCATTTTAGGCATCAAATTCATCTCACCTTCACAGATGCGAGTTTCCTCGCTGAGGTAGTAGCCTTGTGGGCACTCACACTGGAAGCTCCCAAAAGTGTTGATGCAGTTTCCACCCTGGCAGAGACCTGGTAACTCCTGGCATTCGTCAATGTCTGCAAAAGGGGAGACAGTGCACTTAAAACAAACACCTTCAAGAAGGATAAGGGTTAGTATTAGATCTTTCAAAACTGTGATCTTGTAAGAATCAGCAGACTCCTATGCTTCCAAATGAAAGCACGTTTAGATGGCAAGTTTCTTCTGCTCAAGTATCTTCTTGGCTTTGTCATGGAACTTTTACCATTATCTGAGAAAATGAATAAAATAAGTTGGGGATTATTCAAGGTAGGGGACAATGGGAAAGAGTTTCTCTGCAGAACAGTCAGACATCAAATCACTGCGATGGATCATTACTGCTTGATAAAAGTGGTTGTTTAACATTTTAGTAATTAAAGTCCATCTGTAATTTTACTAAATTCTCTTGCTGGGACTGCTCTGCCCTAACTTTTCCACCAGCTTTTCTCTAAAATTAACTCTTGACCTTGTTTAAATCTGGGTGACAGTGGGATTAGCTCACCTTCTAAAATGATAGTGATGGGGTTAGGTCTGAAGCCTTCACCTCCGGGACACAGGGTGTAATATTCCGCTACAAAACAATAGAAAAATAAGAGGTTTGATACCCATGTCCAAGTGGCTGAGACAACGAGCAAGCATTCAGCAAATGACAGGCTCAATATACTCATCCTAAGGGATGTATCCAAATTTTTCTTAGTGCACTTTCATATACATTTAAAGTTACATATTTTACATAAAAGATCATACTTTATTAATCACATACGCAGTAGAATAACATGAACCATTTGTTTTCAATTAAAGAAAAAAATTCCCTTGCAGTTCTTTTAGCTAGTAAATTAAGTTTAGAGAATACAGGTTTTGGTTCATGTTCATATCAGAACAGATGTTTCAATTTAAGGCATTCTATAATTGACTTCAGGAATACAACACACCTAAGAAGCTGAACTAAATAACCTTTGAGAAGAATCAGGAATATGTTTTATCTGTGATATCATGGAGATTTCATATTAGTACTATTCATACATGATTACGGTTAAAAATTATTTTTTAAACATATCATGATAAAACATAGGAAGAGAGGAATTCAAATCCTTTAACACTCTTGGCTGGTTTCAGTGTGATCACTGAAAGTAGTCCAAATTCAATTTTTTTGTTTTGTCCTCACTAAACACTCCTCACTCCCAGCTCAGGAATAAAATTGCAACGAATCTTTAGACACCAGGTGGTTTTCCTCCTCTTCTTCAGCTTTGTACTTACTGCTATTGACAGGGGGGCATGTCTCACAGGGGTTTCCCCAGGCCTTTCCCAGAGAGCAGCAGCATGAAGAGCGACTGACGCCCACCCCGATCTCGGTGTTGCAAGACAGACTCCCATCTCCTCGAGGTCCAAACTTCAGGTAGCAGTTGCCCACACGGTTGTCTGTAGAGCAACAAAGGAGCTTACACTTGCCAGTGCTTACATAGTAAGGACTCCATTTTAGGGAAAAGTCACTCAAAGGATGAAATTCAAATTTTGTACATTAACATGAAAGGCTCCTTTTAATCCTTACTACCAAGCAATCGCCTGCTTTAAGTTTTTTCGAGATTGAGTCAGAGCAAGCCAATTACGGCAGACTTTCCTATGTTTAGAAATCCTCACAGACCATATTTTCCTATACTCATGGAATGGACAAGATAGTAAGACATTTCTCATTTGGGACATACTGGACCTCCAATAATATGAATACAACACATTTTTTGTATAATTAATCTATATCATGAGTTTATCCAATGGTTTAGTTTCAACTTGCATAGTTAACTTTGCAGATTTTGGAAAAGATAGCCTGGAACAAACTTAGAGAAGATATTTAAGGGATCAACTAATCTAAGGCTTTTCTTTATCTCTACAGTTATCATCCAGATCACTCCATTGAGTCTATGGGTTTAAATATTACTTTTTTGCTGAGAACTCTCAGATTTATGGTTCTGTATCTTATCTCTCCCGTGAACTCTAGACCCTTCTGCCAACTGCCTATTTCATTTCTTCTCTTAAACATCTAATAGTTATTTCAAAGTTAACACATCTAATATCAAATTGTCGATGCTCTTTCCTCCATGTACAAAATCTGCTACAAAAAACAAACAAACAAAAATATCTGGAATTTGTCTACTTACCACTGCCTCTATCACTACTATCTTTTCCAGCCACCGTCATTATCCCTTTACCTAGTTTAATGTAATAGTTTTCTAACTCTTTTCTCAACTTCCATTCTTGACTAAACTATGGTCTACTTTTCCTTCTGTAAGCCAGAGTGACCCTTCAATAGCATTACCTTAGGTCAGCAACCTCCAATAGCTTCTCTTCTCAACCAGAATAAAATCTAGAGTTCTTAACAGTCTACAGAGTAATTTTCATCCCTGGCTGCACGTTAGAATCATTTGGGCTTTTTAAAAAAACGAATTTTCCTTTATTTTTTCTCTGATTTTGCATTTTGTTTTTGTTGCTGAATCTCAGATGCAGCAAGATTCTCATGGTCCCCCTTCTAATTAGGTTTATTTTTATTTATTTATTTATTTATTTATTTATTTATTTATTTATTTATTGGGGACGGAGTCTTGCTCTGTTGCCAAGCTGGATTGCAGTGGAACGATCTCGGCTCACTGCAACCTCTGCCTCCCGGGTTCAAGTGATTCTCCTGCCTCAGCCTCCCGAGTAGCTGGGACTACAGGTGCCCGCCACCACGTCCAGTTAATTTTTGTATTTTTAGTAGAGACGGGATTTCCCCATGTTGGCCAGAATGGTCTTGATCTTTTGACCTTGTGATCTGCCTGCCTCAGCCTCCCGAAGTGCTGGAGTAACAGGCATGAGCCACTGCGCCTGGCCTAATTAGGTTTATTTATTCCTCATTTATTCACCTTTCTTTCTCTCTCCACCCCCTCCCTTTCTCTTTTATCCCTATTCTTCATTCCCATTCTCCTTCCCTGCCAGATCATCCAAATGTATTTAACATTACTACTTTGTACATGTACTCCTGCAAAATAAATATCTTTGTTTTAATGTGTTCATTTAAAATTTACACAAATGTCTTTTGTCATATATCTCATTTCATTTTTATAACTTTTCTAGTCATGCTTGTTCTGTGAACCTCCAGTCTGTCAGCTTCGTGGTGCATAATTGCCTTTAAAAAAAACCCCTCCTCTCCAAAAATGGTTTCTAAAACCCTACCACCACAAAGAATGCTGCAATGAACATCATATATGTGTCTCTGTATGGGCATGTGAGTTAATGCCATTGGCACGTAGAGCCACGAAAGGAATTGTTGATTTACAGGGTTTGCCTATACTTAGCCTTCAGTCAGGAAAAATAGTCATCATTTACCAACTACATCCAATGAACCCTTTAATTTTTACTATTTTTAAGTAATTTTAAAAAACCATTTACAGAAGAAAGGTATATTGTAAAAACTAATATACAGAAGAAAAATGTTGAAAACTTTATTAGCAATATTAATAAGAATTTAATCATAGCTAACTCAACTTTTTAATCTGTATTTTCTTGGTTTTGAAGATATTCTACTCAAAATGATCTTCTGAATGCAACTAATTGCTTATCAACTGTCATTCATGAACTTGGAATATATCCATTTTGTAAAAACCGATTCCAGGTTTCAAACACATCTCTAATAGGTTCTAGCTTATCATTATTTCTGGTTATTCTTGTTCTTGCTTCATAAAAATGCAATAGCCAAAGGAATTTTTGAAAACATTAACAGTTCATGATTTTGTTGATGAGAGGACAGCCGTCTTCTTTAAAGGCTACCAAATAGAAAATGTTTTCATTTTTAGATTTATCAACACCAATTAAAATAATCAATCTAGTGACTGCATTTCTACATCATATATTTCCTTCCAATAACCTTTTATACATACCTGCCTTTATCTTTGTCTGCTTATGAATCATATCAATTGAATTTTGGTACAGAAACATCATGAAAATATGAAAGAATCCACGAACCTGGAATGGTTCAGGTTCTTGTTACCAAATACTGTGGGTTGAAGTTCTTTTTCTTGACTAAGTGGATGAGAATACTTCATTTCCTTTGTCTACAGAAATACACTGTCCATTCACTTGTCGATTCTGAAGTTTGAAAAAATTCACCTAGGATATTCGTCTCTGAAGGCACTTAGTCGGGGATTGTGCTTAGATGATTCATTTCACCTTCACCTTTAGAATCTAGACAAAAGAGCTGCTCTCTGTCTCTCTCTAGTCACCTGACTCAACTAACAACTGTGAAATATTTTCCACTGTCATTTTTTTCTTTTTGCCAAAAATTATGGCCAGAAAGTAAAGACTTCTAAATTCTCAACTGTGTTCAATAAATGCTAAAAGAAGATTTCAAGTAAGGTGTCTCCAGTCTTCTCTTGTACTTTCTTGAGAAAATGATGTAATCCTTAGGGCAATATAATAAGGAAACTGAAGGATGATGCAACAGTGACATTTTATTTCACTAATGCATGTTCCTTCTAGGTGATGCCATAATTTTCCACTTATTATTATTTTATTCTGTTCGTTGTATCCATTGGACATAATGGTGAACAATGATAAAAATAACAGCTAGGATGATAAAATGTCAAAATGTTTCAAGACAAAGGAAAAACAAGATCTCTTAACATTTTATAATGTTTCAGACTTAGGAAAGGGTCCAATAGACTCCTATGGCACTTCTGAGATAGAATGAGTCTTTGTTTTTTGGAACTAAGAATGAATGAAAGCAATAAAGTGTCAATCCATACAAATAGAATTGCTCCAAAAAGAAACTCAAAAACTAACATTGATTATACATTGACAGTTAATCGGTGTACTGTTGTGCAAGTATATTCTCTGCGGGGCTGCCCTGGTCTACACTTCTACCAGCAGAACAGGATGCTCCTCAAGGCCCATGTCCCCATCAATACTTCACATTATCCAAGTTTCCTAATATTTGCCAGTATATGAGGTGTAAAGTGGTATTTATATAATTGTTTTAATTGGATTTCTTATTCCTAATGATTTGGGTCATTTGTTTGCTTACATTTGTTAACATTTAGACTATTCTCTTTTATGAGCTGCCTATTCACAGTCTTTGTTTCAAGGAAGTTTTTAAGAAACATTGAGGCCCCAGTGAGTCAGGATTTCTGGGGGTGTAGCAGGCATCGATGTATTTTCCAGGTTATCAATGGAGTTTACTATGCAGCCTGGGTTGAGAATCACTTTGTGAACTGGGTGACTGCTCCTCTGATTCCTCTCCTCATCCCTGACCCCTCCACTCACTCCTCTCTTGCTGCGCACAGCCTTGTGCTGTGTCTCTAATGCACAGTCTTCTCCTACCACAGGCCCTTTGCACTGCCTGCTCCTTTTAACTGGAGGCTTCCCTCAGAGGTCCAGTTGGCTTGCCCCCTCCTTAAAGGCTCTGACTCCCCCATTCCTAATATAACATGACAGTTCTCCTCCAACCACCTCCAGTGCCAATTCTGTTTGTTCTTGCTTTTATTTATCTCCCTGACTGTAGAATGTAAACACAAAAGCAGAGAATGTGCTTGTTCTGTTCACTGTTGCAACTCTAGCCCATAGACAGAAGGCGCTCAATCTTTACCAAATGAATTATTTTGAATGGAAAACACAGAACTTGGAGTAGCCATAAATGATAATTAAAATTATTCTCTAAAACTTGAAAACAGTATATAAGGTGGGTATAAATCACAGCAGCAAATATTCCTCCCATTTGCTACAGGCCCAAAAACTGACACTGAGGACAGTAGGCAGATTTCTACTCAAGCAAGGAATTCTCCACTCCTCCCTTTTTTTGTATACTTCCAGAAAATTTTCCAGACCATTTCCTTCTCTAGGAAAACACAGGAATAGTGCAGACAGTAAAGCTGGACAATTGTTTTTTAAAGATCAGAGGTGCTGACCACAGATTCCGAACCTTCATTACTGCCTCCTCCTCCTCCCTGTCATCTCTCAACTTCTGCTCCAATAGTTTGGCTCATAAATCCATCTATCTAATTCCTTGCTTCTCATCACTTCATTTACTTCGCTATATGACCCTTCCAGTAGGCAGAAGAAATAGATATTCTAAGAGCTATAGCACCACTCTGGGTTATCCTGACCAAACATGGGACAAGGAGCCAGGTGGCAACCTCAGCTACTGCCTTAGCTCTGCCATTTTCAAGCTCTGAGACCTTGAACAAATGACTGCACTTCTCTGTGCCTTGGATATCAAGTCTGTGAGAGGAGGAAGGTGGAGCTGATTTGGAAGACAAACACAATAAAGGCGACCACATAATGTTTTGTTTTTAAGTTAACTGTAGCAAACATTCATCACAGCTCATTACCAAGAGAGTCTGAATATTCAACTTGATCATTCTATTTGTTTCATATAGCTTTACTTACCAACACAACCCACACCAGTTGGGTTCAACTGAAAATCGGGTGGGCAGTTACACTCATAGCGACCAGGCGTGTTGACACATAGGCCATTGACACAGTTTATGGGATCTGCACACTCATCAATATCTAGGAGAAGCATTGAAAATGCCCAGGTTACCATTTTTACTTTTTCTAGGAATATTGCTGTTCCAAAGAATTTGGTGGAATTTTTGAAAGTTAGTAGATTAAAGATCACTAGAAAGATTCAACACAATAAAATAAAGATCTTAAATTTTGATATATACCTAAAACAGGTTCCACATATCAAGCACACAGTATTTATGACAGCATTTAGTATCCTTGAAAAATACATTGTAATTAATTAAAATTTGCAACTCTGAGGAAGAAAAAATTATGTCACTATTTGCTTAACAAAAATCACAAATATACATGTATATATAATACGTATACATGAACATATATACAAAGAGACACTTTACTAGTTTCATTTCAGATATTTAATATTAACAATTATATAGATAACTATTTAATATTATCTACATAAAATTGCATCAATTCCATAGCTACAAATAAACGTATCTGAATATAATTTTCTTTTTCAGAAAAATGTGTAACCTAATGCATAGATCAGCTAAGCAGAAATCTCAGGAATTTTTATGATTAGCACAGAATATTCATTTCAATGAATCAGAACACAACTTAGCCCATAACTGACCATACCTGTACAGTTCCCTCCAGTTCTGTCCAATTCATAACCATCATCGCAGATACAATGAAACATTCCAGGCAGGTTATTACATGTTCCAAAGACACAAATGTTTTGGAAGGAGCATTCATCAATATCTGAAGATTTAAAAAAAATAGTAATCTCTTATTTACAAAGACGTTTTAAAATTTTAATGTAATGTCTAACATTAGTGCATTTTTCTACCCCCTCAGATGTTTTCATTCAGTAAAGCTTTTTTTTTGTCTAGGTAGATAAGTGCAAAGGGCAAGCAACTAATGTTCACCTATGGAACCAAGATATAAAAGAAATATTGTTTTCTTGGTAAAATGAGTGTCTAGTATTTTAAATGACTTGAATTATGATAAAGAAGAGTTGGCTCAAAGCACAAAAAATACAAAAATTAAATATAAACATGTCAAAGAAATGAAATTGTAAAAAAAGATAAAAGCAAATTCAAAGATTCTAACTAATTAGTGCAAACAGCAGATATTTTATAGTTGATAAATGTTTTATATTATGAAAAAACAAATACATAATTATTTTTAAATATTGGAGATATTAAAATTAACTTTTTTGTTAATTTAATTAAATTTAATTAAATAATTAACTAACTCTTTAGTTTTTACTTCCTTTTTATTTTGCAATCTTCTCTGTTATTATAAAGTAGTTTTAAACAGAGAAGAAATTTCTTCCCTAATTTCATGTTAGTAAGATGGTCCATTGACCCCATATTCTAGAAAATTTCATTAAAATATCTCTATTGAATTGGACTAAAAATTCATTTATGAAAAGTTCATGATAGTCTTCCATGAGGCTGTGACTCAAAGTTAATAAATATGAAGTTATCACTCCTCACTCAGGTGAAAATCAATGTGTATGTATAGCTGTGGAAATAATCTGAATTTCCACTCTCAAAAAGAGGACGGACATTTTTGTATAAAAATTGCCTAACACTCAGAGAATGCAGACCAGGCATGTCATTTTAGGCTAGACTAGACAAGTCATCCTAAACTGCTGTCATCAGACAGTTATATCTGATAAGTCTAAACAAGACTTCTTTGGTCATTTATTATAGTTAAAATATTGGTTTCAACTATCTTAGATTTAAGGTATGGTTCCAATCATGTTCACAGTTTACCATGTGCAAAGGTATTTTTTATTGTATTGGGGGTAAGAAAGTTATTCTCTTTATATAAATGACTAAAAATTCTTTAAGCTAGATTACAATTGAATTGTGTTAATTTATATTCAAAAAGGGAATTGTACTATCAGCCTTCTGAGTGTGCATTTTTGTGCTTGTTTGTTTGTTTCAGACAGGTTCTTGCTCTATCACACAGGCTGGAGTAGTGGCACGATCATGGCTCACTGCAGCCACAACCTCCTGCGCTCAAGCAATCCTCCCCCTTCAGATATCCAGGTAGCTGGGACTATAGGCAAACACAATCACACCAAGCTAGTTTATAAAGTTTCTGTAGAGACAGGGTCTCCTTATGTGGCCCAGGTTGGTCTCGAACTCCTGGGCTAAAGTGATCCTCCCTCCTTGGCCTTCCAAAGTGCTGTATAAACAGGTGCAGTCCACCATGCCCAATCTATTTTACTTTTAAATGAACTTTATTAGAAGTTTCTTCCACCTAAGTAATGTAATTGTTGTATAAAGAAGGTATTTTAAAAGATTACTGTCTTTCCTTTGTAAAATAGATACATATTCAAAAATTCAAATCATACACAAAATAGCAAAACAATTACTCAAAAATGTTTCCATCTAGAAAGAATCATTTAAGATCATTTCAGACATTTATATACATATTTAGAAAGTGAAGCTAAAACAATTTGTATGCATCAGATAAATTTACCATCATCTCAACAGTTTTAAAATACTTTTCTAACGTTAAGAATAAAAAGTGAGGCCGGGCGCAGTGGCTCAAGCCTGTAATCCCAGCACTCTGGGAGGCCGAGACGGGCGGATCACGGGGTCAGGAGATCGAGACCATCCTGGTTAACACGGTGAAACCCCATCTCTACTAAAAAATACAAAAAACTAGCCGGGCGAGGTGGCAGCGCTTCTAGTCCCAGCTACTCGGGAGAGTGAGGCAGGAGAATGGCGTGAACCCGGGAGGCGGAGCTTGCAGTGAGCCGAGATCCGGCCACTGCACTCCAGCCTGGGCAAAAGAGCGATACTCCGTCTCAAAAAAAAAAATAAAAAAAATAAAAAATAAAAAAAATGCTAAAAATTTTTTGGTTTTATGCTAAAGTTGAAATGTAATTTTTAGACAGTATTAATGAATTCTATACAATAAATTATAAGAAAATTAGCACTCATAGATCCTTCCAACTGCTTATTTTTATCATTCTCACTTTTTCAATGTCTATGGCAGTTTACCATAATTTCCACAGTGTTTAGTACTAATTATTTACTTAAAGGGATCAATAATGGTTTTATTACAACTTCTCCATTTGTTTCTTTTTTTTTTTTTGAGATGGAGTCTCGCTCTGCCACCCAGGCTGAAGTGCAGTGGCCGGATCTCAGCTCGCTGCAAGCTCCGCCTCCCGGGTTCACACATTCTCCTGCCTCAGTCTCCCGAGTAGCTGGGACTAGAGGCGCTGCCACCTCGCCTGGCTAGTTTTTTGTATTTTTTAGTAGAGATGGGGTTTCACCGTGTTAGCCAGGATGGTCTCGATCTCCTGACCTCGTGATCCGCCCGCCTTGGCCTCCCAAAGTGCTGGGATTACAGGCTTTATCCACCGCGCCCGGCCCCATTTGTTTCTTGATTGGCTACGTTTCACTGCTGATGATTCTTTTTCCAAGAAGGGTGGGACTTGTATGAAAACACAGGTGTTTTCTACCTGACGTGTTTCATGGGTAAGAAAATGTTTATTATCTTTATAATTAAGTATAATATTTTTCACATTTCCTCAGAATTTTGTGGGCATGGATCTAATGTCTTTTGGTATTGGATATTTCTGTTTAGCTCATGAATTGTCTTTTTTTTTTTTTTTTATTATACTTTAAGTTCTGGGATACATGTACAGAATGTGCAGGTTTGTTACGTAGGTAGACGCGTGCCATGATGGTTTGCTGCACCCATCAACCTGTCATCTGCATTAGGTATTTCTCCTAATGCTATCCCTCCCCTAATCCCCACCCTCTGACAGGCCCCAGTGTGTGACGTTCCCCTCCCTGTGTCCACGTGTTCTCATTGTTCAACTCCCACTTATGAGTGAGAACATGCGGTGTTTGGTTTTCTGTTCCTTAGTTTGTTGAGAATGATGGTTTCTAGCTTCATCCATGTCCCTGCAAAGGACATGAACTCGTCCATTTTTATGGTTGCATAGTATTCCATGGTGTATATGTGCCACATTTTCTTTATCCAGTCTATCATTGATGGTCATTTGGGTTGGTTCCCAGTCTTTGCTATTATGAACAGTGCTGCAATAAACATATGTGTGCATGTATCTTTATAGCAGAATGATCTATAATCCTTTGGGAATATCCCCAGTAATGGGATTGCTGGGTCAAATGGTATTTCTGGTTCTAGATCCTGGAGGAATCGCTACACTGTCTTCCATATGGTTGAACTAATTTACACTCCCACCAACACGTAAAAGTGTTCCCATTTCTCCACATGCTCTCCAGCATCTGTTGTTTCCTTATTTTTTAATGATTGTCATTCTAACTGGCATGAGATGATATCTCACTGTGCTTTTGATTTGCATTTCTCTAATGACCAGTGATGATGAGCTTTTTTTCTTATGTTTGTTGGCCACATAAATCTCTTCTTTTGAAAATTGTCTGCTCATACCCTTCACTGACTTTTTGATGGGGTTGTTTTTTTCTTGTAAATTTGTTTAAGTTCCTTGTAGATTCTGGATATTAGCCCTTGGTCTGACAAATAGATTGCAAAAATTTTCTTCCATTCTGTAGGTTGCCTGTTCACTCTGATGACAGTTTCTTTTGCTGTACAGAAGCTCTTTAGTTTAATTAGATTCTATTTGTCAATTTTGGCTTTTGTTGCCATTGCTTTTGGTGTTTTAGTCATGAAGTCTTTGCCCATGCCTATGTCCTGAATGGCATTGCCTAGGTTTTCTTCTGGGGTTTTTATGGTTTTAGGTCTTACATTTAAGTCTTTAATCCATCTTGAGTTAATTTTTGTATAAGGGGTAAGAAAGGGGTGCAGTTTCAGTCTTCTGCATAGGGATAGCCAGTTTTCCCAACACCATTTTTAAATAGGTAATCCTTTCTCCACTGTTTGTTTTTGTCAGGTTTGTCAAAGATCAGATGGTTGTAGATATGTGGTGTTATTTCTGAGGGGTCTGTTCTGTTCCATTGGTCTCTCTCTCTGTTTTGGTACAAGTACCATGCTGATTTGGTTACTGTGGCCTTGTAGGATAGGTTGAAGTCAGGTGGCAGGATAGCTCCAGCTTTGTTCTTTTTGCTTAGGATTGTCTTTGCTATACGGGCTCTTTTCTGGTTCCATATGAAATTTAAGGTAGTTTTTCCTAATTCTGTGAAGACAGTCAATGGTAGCTTGATAGGGACAGCATTGAATCTATAAATTACTTAGGGCAGTATGGCCATTTGCATGATACTGATTTTTCCTATCCGTGAGCATGGAATGTTTTTCCATTTGTTTTGTGTCCTCTCTTATTTCCTTGAGTAGTGGTTTGTAGTTCTCTTCTAAGAGGCCCTTCACATCCCTTGTAAGTTGTATTCCTGGGTATTTTATTCTCTTTGTAGCAATTGTGAATGGGAGTTCACTCATGATTTGGCTCTCTGTCTATTATTGCTGTATAGGAATGTTTGTGATTTTTGCACATTGATTTTATATCCTGAGACTGCTGAAATTGCTTATCAGCTTAAGGAGATTTTAGGTTGAGACGATGCGGTTTTTTAAATATACAATCATGTCATCTGCAAAGAGATACAGTTTGACTTCCTCTCTTCCTATTTGAATCCCCTTTATTTCTTTCTCTTGCCTGACTGCCCTGGCCAGAACTTCCAATAGTATGTTGAATAGGAGTGGTGAGAGAGGGCATCCTCGTCTTGTGCCAGTTTTCAAAGGGAACACTTTCAGCCTTTGCCCATTCAGTATGATATTGGCTGTGGGTTTGTCAAAAATAGCTATTATTTTGAGATACATTCCATCAATACCTAGTTTATTGAGAGTTTTTAGCATGAAGGGGTGTTGAATTTTATTGAAGGGCCTATTTTAACGAAGGCCTAGTTTTATTGAAGGCCTTATCGCATCTTTTAAGATAATCGTGTGGTTTTTGTCATTGGTTCTGTTTATGTGATGGATTATTACATTTATTGATTTGCATATGTTGAACCAGCCTTGCAGCCCAGGGATGAAGTTGACTCAATTGTGGTGGATAAGCTCTTTGACGTGCTGCTGGATTTGGTTTGCCAGTATTTTATTGAGGATTTTTGCATCGACGTTCATCGGGGATATTGACCTGAAATTTTCTTTTTTTGTTGTGTCTCTTCCAAGGTTTGGTATCAGGATGATGCTGGCCTCATAAAATGAGTTAGGGAGATGTCCCTCTTTTTCTATTGTTTGGAACAGTTTCAGAAGGAATGGTACCAGCTCCTCTTTGTACTTCTGGTAGGATTCAGCTGTGAATCTACTTGTTCCTGGACTTCCTTCGTTTGGTAGGCTATTAATTATTGCCTCAATTTCAGAACTTGTTATTGGTCTATTCAGGGATTCGAACTCTTCCTGGTTTAGTCTTGGGAGGGTGTATGTGTCCAGGAATTTATCCATTTCTTCTAGATTTTCTACTTTATTTGCATAGAGGTGTTTCTAGTATTCTCTGATGGTAGTTTATATTTGTGTGATCAGTGGTGATATCTCCGCCTTTATCATTTTTTATTGTGTCTATTTTTCTCTCTCTTCTTTTCTCACTAGCAGTCTATCTCTTTTGTTAATCTTTTCAAAAAACAGCTCCTGGATTCACTGATTTTTTTTTGAAGGGTTTATTGTGTCCCTATCTTCCTCAGTTCTGCTCTTAATGATGATTTCTTGTCTTCTGCTAGCTACTGAATTTGTTTGCTCTTGCTTCTCGAGCTCTTCTTTTTTTTTTTATAGATAGAAACACCTGATTTAATAATGGTTATAAATTCTTACAGATCCAATGCATTTCTGATCCGCATCCTTCTTAATTTATCATAAAAATTAAGATTTACATAGAAGAGTCGATGATTAAGAATAGAAAAAACTATTCCCATAAGATATATAGGCTAATTACAAAACTGTATCCCACATTTATTTTCATATTTAACATGCCTGAAATCATGACACATCTTACAATATATGTCAACTTAGAATCACTGTCAGCTAGGCAGCAGTCTGCATGCAGTAGTTGTTGTTGTTGTTTTTTTTTTTAATATAGAGTTTTTTTTCTTTTCCTTTTTTTTCCTTTTTTTTTTTTATTATACTTTAAGTTCTAGGGTACATGTGCATAACGTGCAGGTTTGTTACATA
>NW_012115222.1:2209937-2228143 GCF_000951035.1 Colobus angolensis palliatus
GCTCACTGCAAGCTCTGCCTCCTGGGTTTAAGCCATTCTACTGCCTCAGCCTCCTGAGTAGCTGGGACTGAAGGCACACGCCACCATGCCCCGCTAATGTTTTTTGTATTTTTAGTAGAGATGAGGTTTCACCGTGTTAGCCAGTATGGTCTCGATCTCCTGACCTCATGATCTGCCAGCCTTGGCCTCCCAAAGTGTTAGGATTACAGGCATGAATCACTGTGCCTGGCCATGAGTGAGTTTCTTAATCCTGAGTTCTAATTTGGTTGCATTGTGGTCTGAGAGACTGTTTGTTATTACTTTCATTCTTTCGCATTTGCTGAGGAGTGTTTTACGTCTCATCATGTGGTCAGTTTTAGAATAAGTGCGATGTTGTGCTGAGAAGAATGTATATTTTGTTGATTTGGGGTGGAGAGTTCTGTAGATCTCTATTAGGTCCACTTGGTCCAGAGCTGAGTTCAAATCCTGAATATCCTTTATTTTCTGTCTCGTTGATCTGTCTGATATTGACAGTGGGGTGTTAAAGTCTCCCACTGTTATTGTGTGGGAGTCTAAGTCTCTTTGTACGTCTCTAAGAACTTGCTTTATGGATCTGGGTGCTCCTGTATTGGGTGCAGATATATTTAGGCTAGTTAGCTCTTCTTGTTCCATTGATCCCTTTACCATTATGTAATGCCCTTCTTTGTCTCTTTTGATCTTTGTTGGTTTAAAGTCTGTTTTATCAGAGACTAGGATTGCAATCTCTTGCTTTTTTTTTTCTTTCTGTTTGCTTGGTAAATATTCCTCCATCCTTTTATTTTGAGCCCATGTGTGTCTTTGCACATGAGATGTGTTGCCTTTTCTATCTGAATTCTTCAATCCTTCTCCTATGACTCACAAACGTAGTAAATCTGTCTTTGTCTTACAATTTGGGCTTTGTATATTTCGTTCTTTGTTCGACTGCACGAAAATGTTTGGTTGTTTAGTAGTTTTTTTTTTCTAGTTGATTTTTTGGGTTCTCTTCAGCGACACCAATTATACTGATGTTTATAGTTTTTGTCTTTTCTCTAGTAGTGTTAATTTCTCTTTCCTCTTTTTTCCACTGTTATTATCTCAGGCCCCTTCTCTATGCTAGCAATTACATTTTCATCTGTATGTCTTCTGGTTTTTGCTGTTTTTATTTAATAGTCCTCTTATTTTGCTGTATTGGTCCCCATTTCTTATTTCCCTTGATTCTACAATCTCCCTTTTACTCTATAGCTTTTATAATCTCCATAAGCTTGTTCAACTACATTTATGATTTTATTAAGATCATATATGGCATAAAGTACCTATGGAAAATTTGTTTTATTTCTTGAGGAGTTTTCTTCCATCGTGGGTTGGTTCTTTAGCTGTTTTTGTGTTTTTCTTCCTTTTGTTTTCATAGGATGCCCGTATAGTTGCTACTGTTTATTTTTCAGCTTGTATACACACTACTTGGCCTGCTCTTTCAAGAGCTTCTGTTTACTTTAGTACAGTTTAAATAACATCGCTTGATATCTTTCCTTCTTTATCAGAGCTTATGTGAAAGACAGCTGGTTTCGGTTTCATTAAAGCTGTATTCAGTCGCCCAAAGTTTCATAAGGTGGAGGGAGAGAAGATTAATGGGGAGAGCTCCCGTGGGCTCTAGGTTGATGAACTTGGCCTTCGCTTCCTCTTTAGAAATTATAGAAAATGGTCTGTATGTAGGTCTGTTCCATTTAACGGAGTCCTCTATCATGTTCCTGCAGGGGTTCCTCCAGGTTTTATATTCCCTCATTTTGGTGGAGATTACTGGGAAATTGCCAACTTCAATAATTTTTTGAATTCTATAGAAATTCTGAGACTTTGTGGTGGAAAATGGTCATCAGAGGATCATGTACTTATAATAAGATGGGTAGACAACAAGGGATTCAATTAGAAAATTCAGCAGAAACTGTCCAGATGAGCCAGACCTTGTGGAGAGGAGAGAAAAACAAGGGGAATGGCCAGAACCATGGAATTCCATTTTTTGGATTTCAAAAGATGGCGTTCAGCTGAATGGAGCAGAGGGTCCAACTGAGGGTGAACTACAGGTGTGCCAACCCTCAGCTGCCCCGTCAGTTACGAGTTTCTCTCTGTGGTAATGACATATGAGAAAACTAGATGTGAAGGAAGTATAGTAAACAGTAACTATTTAGCACCATCTTGGGGGAGAGGGAAGTTCTGAAAGGGCCTGTGCTACCCATAAAGTAATACACAATTACGAAGGAAAAATCCTGTCTAGGTATAAACAATTTACGTTGGTGAAAGTGGCTACTGCTGACCTGTTCCTTCTCCCACTAACTCTTGTCAAACTGATGTAGATAATAAATCATGTCATTACACATTTACATTGATTCACATTTTCCATTAATTCTACTACTAAACTTCAGTGCTTAGAAGAAATCAGGACTGAGAAAAAAAGGAACTTACCCTAAGTCACCTTGTATAAAATGGATTAGATTCTGCCCAATATTGTGGGTCAACGTAGAAATATGAATGCTTTCAGTTTCTAACTTCATCTTCCCTAGGGCCAACTGTTCATCCCCTGTTTCTGAGTCTCTCCACATTTGTTGCTCTTTCTGAAGAATTTCATGAAATTTTGGCTCACTTTCTTTCTTCAGGGCCACTTCTGATGGTGGAGCAGAGTTGGGCTCCACTCTGAACCACTGCAGGGTGTATCATTTGGTCTTGTTTGGTTGACACTGATGAATTGTGTGTTTATGTGTGTGTGTGTGTGTGTGTGTGCGCACATGTGCCAGTACTTGCCATTTCTGTTCATTTGGTTAGATACTGATGTAGGGGGAAGTTTTTAAATCTGTTTTCATTTTATCATTTTTGCTCAGCAGTTAGTTTTTTTTTTTTTTTTTTTTTCTCTATGAGGCTGCATGACTGGCAAACTGAGTTTCTTTGTTGTTTATTTTTGCTTTGTTTTGTTTTGAGACAGAGTTTCACTCTTGCTGCCCAGTCTGGAGTGCAACGGCACAATCTCGGCTCACCACAACCTCCACCTCCAGGGTTCAAGCAATTCTCCTGCCTCTGCCTCCTGAGTAGCTGGGATTACAGGCACGAGCTACCACACCTGGCTAATTTTGTATTTTTAGTAGAGACGGGGTTTCTCCATGTTGGTCAGGCTGGTCTCGAACTCCCGACCTCAGGTGATCCACCCACCTTGGCCTCCCAAAGAGCTGGGATTATAGGCGTGAGACACCACGCCTGGCCCAAACTGAGTTTTTTTAAAGGTTTTCTGTGAATCATAAATTCTGCTGAAGCCCTATGGTGTATAAATTATTTTCAATCTCTCCTTTCTTCATTTATATTTTCATATAGTCCCTATTCATAACACAATGATGGCTCAAACTATATATAATGTGAATTGAGTTTCTAATTTAATAGAAAATCCAAATTCTTTTTCTTGGAAAGATATCATACTAGGCACAAAGACCCATTTCTAGGAAAGGGGGATGTTGCCATCACTTAGAATAAGGAATCACTAGTATTAAGCAAAAGTACAGCCCTTGCTGAATCCCTGAAGAGGACTTCCATTCCCAGACATACAGACAGAAGTCTCAACCATGAAGGTAAATGCCAAAAATGAGCTTTTTATGATTTTGATAAACACAATAAATAGTGGTGGTTGAGACAAGTAATGGAGCATATTTTAAAAGCTGAATAGTTTCTCCACATGTCATTCATTTACTGATAAAAAAGAAAGAAGAGAAAAAATGGTTAAAAAAAAAAAAAAGAATGAGCCAAACTTCCAACTACTGGCTCTCGGCCAGGAAAACTTCATAAGAGATGAAAGCTGCCTTCATCATTATTCATTGGGCAAAATAATCCATGCTTAAACGAACGACTTTTATATGTGCAGCATGTGCTATGTATTCTGCTTCCAGGTGGAGCTTGTTCCAGCCCTTGTTGTGGTTTCATTTGCTGTGGTTGATCCAACTTGAAAATGAGTTGAAATCCGGGTGACCCACCTTGGCAGGATCTGCTGTCTGAGGCTGGAGTGAAGCCCATCTCACACTCGCAGCGATATGCACCCGGGACATTAAGGCACTGTCCGTTCTCACAGAGGTTTATGTTTTCCGCACACTCATCAACATCTGCACAAAAAAGGAAATTCCATCTCTGTCAAGTTCCAAATTTCATGACATATTTTCTCCCTGCCCTATAAATAGATCAGTTTTACTGGCTTGACTTAATGCTCATTAACATGAAACAATAGTTAACCACATTCACTTAAAGGAGGGTATCAACCTGAGAGAAAGTCTATTTATCCTGCTCCCCCAACATTCAATTGTAATATAATTAAAGAAAAGCTATTTAACCTGCACCCTAACATTCGATTGTAATATTATTAATAGGAGAAATGCAGACGTCTCTCACATTTGCCTTCTCTTGTCAGTGGTATGCCAACATTATTTAAGATATGAAAAACACTGGAATTAACCTTAAAATAGTGATCACTGAGAAAATTACAGTATTCGAATAAACAACTTGCTTTTTCACTAGTTCAAGTGTTTAAAAGCAAACTAGAGACACTATGGGAATGGGGAAAGTTTCTTTCATGTCATAATCTTATAAAAAATACTTCTATCTTAATTACACAAATGGACATTACTCATAGACCTTAAAGATAATTTAATTATATCAAATGGAATAAGAGGGAAGGAAAAATCAATGTTTAGTGAGGGTGTCATTTGCCATGTGCTGTGCTGGTTGCCTGACATGCATTTTTTCACTGAATTCACCAATCTCCTGAGGTTTAGAAGGGAAGAACCTGTGGCTAAGAGCATCCAAGTAAGCTGACAGAGCCACACCAAGGTAATAATACATGTTGACTGAGTCAGGATCTGATTGCAGATGTGTCTGACTTGAAAGCCATGCTCTTTCCTTGACACCATAGTGCGGAGAAGTGCCAGGAAAGATGCAATATCTAGGACTACAAGTAATGAAGCTTTAAAATTGAATAAACACATTTCCTTAAACAGGCATCTGAAAATGATGAGGCTGCATTTTTGAAGTCAAAAATTAGAAAATAATTTAGTCTATCCTTTAATTATGGGTTTAGAAAATAATTTAGTCTATCCTTTAATTATGGGTTTAAAATGTGTACTGAAAATCAACTGAGAAACACTTACTTTATAAACTGAAAATTATTCAACTTTATGTCCAGCAAGATTATCTAGTCTTATACATGCATATAATGAGAGGATGCTTTATCCTCAAAGAATATGAATGAATAGAAGCTAAATAGAAGCTAATATTTACTGAAATTTTGTGATGTGTTCTTCTAAGTCCTTTATTTGTATTATTCCATTTAATCCTTTCAATGTCATGTGATAAACTACTGAGACTTTGATAAACACATTAAATAGCAGTGATCGGATAGGTCATATATTCTATCTCAAAAAGCTGAACAGTTTTCCCATGCCATTCATTTAGGAATAAAAAAGAAGAAAAGAAAATTGTATTATTACTATTTCATTTTAAATCAGGCCAGACAAGTTAAGCAATTCACTTACAGTTACAGGCAAAAAATGGCATAGGCAAGATTTGAACCCAGGTAGTCTGATCCAGACAAAGGCTGCGATTTTTTAACCACCATGTTACAAATAAGTAAGATAAAATGGCAAATCATTAACAGTACATGATTGTTACAAATGCCTTTATTTGAAAACTTTCAACAATATATCTGGAAAGTCGTTCAGATTTTTGTGTTTAGTGTAAGAGAAAGATACATAGTCACCTGCAGGTCAAGTTTAAAAAAAGAAGTAGCTACTTTTGTCTCCTTTAGCTATAATTTTCTTCAAATAAGGAAGCATATAGTGTTCTATGACGATCCCATCAGAGCACACCTCAGGACTATCACCCACCTGAGCAGGTAAAGCCATCTCCAGTGAAACCTTCGGAGCAGGCACAGCGGTATGAGCCTGGGGTATTTACACACTGAGCATTGATGCTACACTGGTGGGTTCCATTAGAACATTCATCCAGATCTGCAGAACACAGCAAAAAAGTTCAGAAATGAAAATGCAACATTTAAGCACCTGGAAGGAGAGTTTGCCTTAATTTACATATAAACTGGACAAATGGCATGCATTTTAGTTTGCAGGATCACAGTTCCAATTCACTAAGCTCTCAGACCCAATATCCAATGTCCATACAATAAATGTGGGCCAAAATTATGAACTCAAGCATTTTGTGAGATATATAGTCAACATGAATTTTTTTAACAGCTTAAAGCAAACTAGTGTTAGATCTCATTCTGACTTCTACTGAGGGTGAATTTTATTAGTGGTTTCCTTATCAGTAAAAGGATCAATTCTGAAGGTGATACTGAATTTCAGAACAGGAAAATTAACAAACAGTTTTCCAGTTTATTTAATAGATGAGGAAACAGAGATATGATTCTTGACCTCATGGAACCCTTAGTCTAGTAGAAAAGACAGATGTTAAACACAGAAAACAATTAAATCTTGCTATATGTGCCATGAAGAAAAGTTACAAGGTGTCATGAGAGAATAAAAAGGGCATCCTATTTGGGCTGCAGGAACAAAGATGCCCCCTTTGAGGAAGTAGTTTTTAGTAAACGTCAGACCTGAGGATGAGAAAGGCTTAACTTGCTAAACAGAGGTGGGGAAGGGTATTCCTTCCAGAGAGAGGAGCGCATGGTAAGACACCAAGGAGGAAATGAGCTCAGTGTGACTGAAGAAATGAAAGGAGGTTACAGTGGCAAAGCAGAATACACCAGACAGAGGGTGATGGACAATTAAGCTAGAAAGACAATGGAAACCCACAGCCAAGGGAGGGAAGATGCATTTTATCCTGAATTCAATGGGCTAGAATGAAGACTATGAAGAGATCGAATCCACGCTCCTGCTGCTACGTGGAGAATGGATTGCAGGAGGGACAGAGAGGGAACAAGCCAACATACCAGAGGGGGGTTCTTTTAACATTCAGCAGACACCAAGAGCGAGGGCACATGAGAGAGAGAGACAGATAGAGAGAGAGAGAGAGACAGAGAGCACAGAGAGACTCTCTTTGCTCTCTCTGGTTGGGACTAAAGTAGAGGAAAGAAGATGTAAAGAAGAGGATGAATTTGGGTGACATCCTGGAGCACAGGAGGCTGGACACAGCTGAATGTCTTGTATCAGAGGCAGGCTGTTTTGCAATACTTAGCCAAAATGACAGATGGACAAGAAGCACAAAAATGGGAGGCTGAAAAGAGAAAAGGTGTAGGCACATGGGGCTACAAAAATGGGAATGAGGGCATGGTTGAAAAGTTATGATAGTAACCCTGGAAAGATGGCTGGACTAGAGGCTGGCGCTTCACTAAGCCATTGCAAGATGTTATTTAGTAGTTATTTGGAAGCTCTGATACTTCAAATTCTATAGTCAGCACATAAACTTTTAATAAGTATGAAATATTTGAATGGATAAAAAAGTATATATTCAAATTAACTTATAGTTTTGGTAAGAGATCTTAAAGCTGTTTTTTAATCCTTACTGTGGGTCTATACGTTTTTTGTAAGTTATCGGGGGAAGTGAGTTTAGCTTGCTTTCTTTTCTGTTTTAAATTGACCTGGAAATTCTTGCCAGTTGGAAAAATGCTTTATTGTAAGGCAAGTGAAACACTAAGCATATTACACAGAACTGTGAATGACACTCAGGGTATATTCTAGTCCCTTGCCTCTCAGATATAAAACACTTCTTCTTAGACTCTGGCTCAAGAACCATAAAACTTGAAGAAATTGTCCATTTTTTTTCTTCAAATAAGACCTCTTGGAATCCAAGAAAGCATTTAGAATTTCCTGTAAGAAGAATTCTATTTTCTAATAAGATGCTGGTATTGTTGACTTACTACAAACTTAGGTTATCTGAAAAAATCTTTTATTGCCCTCCATTTATTTCACTGGATTTTAAATCTCACTGATTACTTCTTTGAAAAGATTGGAGGAACATACTAGTCATTTTTCATCATACAGCTGTGTTTGGATCGCCAGCTGCATATCAATTTTTTACTGAACAACAACACACTAAAAAACAGCTGCCAAGGCATACTGTTGAAATTTTGATAAGGGTAAAGGAAACTCTTAGGCAGGAATTACCTTGCAACTAAGATAGCCTTTTTATAAGGGCATTAATAAAAGCGAAGAGCATGATTCTACAATTGTGCCAAAAAGAGCCTTTAAAAATCTGTGCCTTAGCAAAGGATATTTACATTTGCAAACTCACCAATACACTTGATGCCATTTCCAATCCAGCCTTCTCTGCAGCTACATTTGAAGCTTCCTGGGATATTGAGACATGAAGCATGCATGTCGCAGTTATGAGCACCAATTTCACACTCATCCACATCTGAGAAACCATAATTCATAAGAAGAAAATAAAAATACAAACTAATTAATTCTCCTTCCAGGTATATTTTTGTATAGGTAACATTTTAAAGTAAAGATGCAACTGTATGGAGAAAATGGTAGCCTAACTTTTATTCTTAAGTTTTGTAGACTGCAAGAGGATTTGGAAAATTCATGATCCTAGTAAAATATGAGTTCTTCCCTAGAAAGAACTGTCAGCCACTTTCCAGTAGAAGAGAGGTAAGACACAGCAGCGTTGCTCCCTGGCAGGTACGTGTGTCATCCTGGGGCCTTCTTCCCTGTCCAGACTCAGACACAGCTCCATAAAGAGGACATTCGATTACAGATCAAGAGAAATCTTATTTCCAATGATAGACAGTGCTATTCCTTCCTATTGATATTTATTACATATTTTTCACGAAGATAAGAATCCAACTTTTTTAAAAAAGTAAGTTTATTCTCTTTTTAAAATTATGTGATCATTTGTCATTTTAAAAATCAATATAAATATTTTATAGAATTAAAAAAACTATAATTTAGGTGTTTATTTTTATTTCTTCTATGTGAGATTACAGAAAGATATTCACTGGGAATGTTATCTGGAAAGCAGCCAGATGCTTTCGCCAGTGTGTGTGCATGTGTGTATTTGTTTGTCTGTACACACACACACATATCCTTATATATGTATGTATAACCTATGTAGATTTGGTTCTCCAAAGCTTTCTTGACTATAAATAGTAATGTGTTCCATCTAGTTCAATGATTACATATTACAGATGCTGAAATCACACACACACACACAAACACACTCTCTCTCTCTGTCTCTCTCTCTGTTGGCTTCACATCAACCCTGTCAGTGGTGAACATGCAGAGAACACCTTCTTTTATAATCTGTCCCTTAATGGAGGGGTCAGCTTAAGGGCTGGGTTGCCTTCTAAGTCTTCCACCACCTGCCTTGAAAAAATATCATACATAAGTCTTAAATTGAACACTGAGGAATACATGATCCAAAACCTTGACCCCGGCACATCCCAGCCCCACTTGCATGCAAAAGGCTAAAACTAATTAGTAGAGAAAGGGAACAAAAGACAAAGTGGGTGAAGTGAGCAAAGAAGGAAAGTGAAGAGAGAAAAAAGAGAAAGGCAATTTGGGCAGAGAGAAGACAAAAGCAAACAGAGAAGAGCAAACAAGAAAGGAAAATATGGGAGAAAGGAAGAAAGGGAAAGGGTCTCAATGAAACTTAAGATTAATTTTTACTAGTTTAAAAGAAGTGCAGAGGTAAATGGCAACTGGGATCCCGGGTCTTTTGGTGCTCTTTGTTCATGAATGTCTTCCATGTGGGCAGCAGTCATACTCAGAAAGTGACTGCTGCTGCATGAGCCACCATTAGCGGTCAGGGCCACGGGAACCGGACTGCACTCTCACTCACTCACTCACTCTCTGTCACAGCCCACAGTCAGCCTCCCGGTGGGTGGCTCAGACAGTGTGCTACCACAGAGACCAGCCAAATCCATCACACAGGCTATGGGTCACACACTCATCCTACACACACAGTCACAGCCTGGTGGCAGGTAACCGGCCTAAGGGATGCCAGAAAACAAACAATGCTGAAAGTTGGCCTTTGACATCTGAGAAGCTGAAACACAGAGAACACAAGCTTGAAACCTACCTGTACATCCTGTGGTCCCCTTCTTCACTGAGTGACCCAGCTGACAGTGGCAGATGAAGGACCCCTTTGTGTTCTCACATTCCCCAAACATGCAGATATTTGAATTTAGGTCACATTCATTCACATCTAGAAAATTTATTTTCAATATCTTAGTAGGTGTTCATCACAGTAATTTAAAAGCTATCTTCTACACTGAATAGCATAATACTGAAATACACAGGTGAGATCTAAAATACAATCCATCTGCAAATCATCGTGTTACAGATAAATACACTATCTGCCTTTAGGGATTTTTAAAAGTAATTCTTCCTGAGATTTTATAGTTCTAGTAAAATGATTTGAATTTTTAAAATAACAACTGAAAAAGCCTTCCTTTTATCATGCTTGTGTGTGCATGTGGGTGTGTATGCACGTGTGTGTATAAATGTTTATCCTTTCTTATGATACCCACCAATGCATGTTTTCATGTCCATGGAAGCCATGAAGCCATCATAGCAGAGGCAGCGATACTCTCCAGGAATGTTGGTACACTGACCGCCATCACAGATATCAGGATTGTTTTCACATTCATCAATGTCTGATGATACAAAATTAGCATCAAATGAAAATAAAAATGTCATTCATCAATCTCAAATGCTTTCATTTTCTATCTGGTTCCACTGGGTAATATCTACAGCCATATTTTCAAGAAAAAATTAACTAGATGTACAAAGCCTATGTGTTTTCCTTTCTATACCTGCACACGATCTCCCATCTGGCATCAGGGCATAACCCTCACTGCAGCTGCATTCGTAGCTTCCCTCTGAATTTGTGCACTGGGTGTCACAGCCTCCGTTCATTATCATACATTCATCAATATCTGTGAAAACAGCAACGCAACCACATTACTTGTTAGGTCTGCTTCCTTAAAAGGAGTTTTCTTCTTTTTAAACAGATAATGCTAACGTGGCTTTGAATTTTTCTCCCCACTATGTGTGTTGATTGAACATCATCCTCCTTAGTTCTTTTAACTTCATTTTAGGCAGCATTCCATGTTTAACTGCAGTACCCTAAGATGAAATAATTCGGAAATGGAAGAACTATGGGGATTAGAGCATTTTCTACATTAAGATGAGTGAGTCTGCTGCAAGACCAACAAAATATCTGAGATCTGCCCCCAGTCTTACATTCATTTTCAGGACAAAGGATTTGCATAAGCTTCATTATAATTCAGTGCCAAAAGTTTTCCTAGGCTGATTTGAGATATATGAGTTTCAGGCCTGCTTGGTCTCCCCTTACCTGTACAGCCCTGGCGGTCTGGCGTGGCCTGATATCCAGGATTGCAAGAGCACTGATAGGTTCCAATCATGTTCACACATTTTCCATTTCTGCAGAGATTGTCACTCAGGGAGCATTCATTAATATCTATAAAAGATACAAAGAATTAATGCTTTATACAGTATCAAATCACTACAGCCATCAGAAAGGTGCTTCACCAGAGCAGTGGTCTCCAAAGGGGTTTGTGTACTTCATGGGGAAGTGAAATGTTCTCCTGGGGGATTGAAAGAAAATGCTGGAATCTCTATTTCCATCTACAACAGTACTGTTGAGTAAAGCTTTCTACAATGATGCAACTGTTCCCATATCTATGTGGTCTAATACACAGCTGCATGTGCTACCGAGTACTGGAAATATGGACAGTATAACAGAGGAATATTTAATGTAATTTAATTTTAACTGAGTTTACATAGCCACATGTGGCTAGTGACTATCATGTTAGACCGCACAGATTGCACACATGCCAGAACTGAAGCTAAATACTACTTAATATATGAACTTATACTGGTATGCTCACCTGGTCTATATTAGATGGTGAAGTGTTGCCTGCATGATTTGAAGTATCCTGATGGAAGACTGATGGTTCCACAAGACAGAGGCATGACAATAGCGCCTTCTCGTGTTTAATTGTTTACACTGTGTTATGCTTCGTGTGTCGGGATAGTAATCTACAAATCACACTGCCTGTTTTAAAATAAACTAACCCCTATAATATGGGCAGGTGCCTTAAAAATAAACTAGTACCAATAATGTAAGCACAAGATAACAGAAGAAAATGGCAGAGTGATATGCTTCCTTATGTAAACTACTTGTCAGGTGTAAGATAACATAAAAAACAGTGACAATATAATCAGATATAACCAGAAATTCATTCCAAATTCTCAAAATAACCAAGATTATATGGCATGGGTTTACGCTTATGATCACTAAGTGTATATTATACAGAAATATACATTTTGTATTCTGCATTGTTCCTTTATACTCTTTTAAGCTGTAAGATCCATGAAAACTAAGTAACAAAGTAAACTTAGATCTGTGACTCACTGTACCTCAATATGTACAACCATGAATAAATATTCTGGAATTATTAGTGTGAAAAAGCCTTTTATACCACTATTAAAATGAAGTAAGAACATTAAAAACCTTTTCATTTATCACTTTAAAATATCCATTTAATCTACAATAAAATTCACCTCATATACTAGCAAAGCAATACATATGGCTTATAAATAAATATGTGTATTAGAAAGGTGTGCTCAAATTATGATTTGAAATTTAGTGTGCAATCTGTTCTATTTTAGGCTGTCTTATTTGCTTATGGTTTTAAGAAAGATTTCCTGTAAAGAACATGCTTTCTGGCTAAATCAAAGTTTTAAAGCCAGTATACTAGAACACAGTAATTCCAGAGACCTTCATGTATTACGAAAAGCAACAGGTTGCAATGTCCAAAGACCAGTCATTAGCCTTCTTATATCCTTTCTGGCACCCCTACAGAGCTCAGGGCAGATAAAGAAACCCAGTGTTTCCCTGAGAAGTGGGTTAAGGGAGCACCGTGTTCACACACACGCAAGCTGCTCTGTGAGCAGGCACAGGGGCGCAGAGTGGAGTCTGCCTGAGTAGATGGGAAGACACTGGGCAAAGCTGCACAATGCACAGGGCAGCTTTCCCATTTCTTCCTAATGGAGGATGACACCACAGGGACAACCACAGGGACATCCACAGGGCTCCTCACCAATCACGTGGCTTGCAGTAAAAAAAGAGGCCAACCAGAGGAATGCCAGCTCATTCGAGAGTGTCACCCAAGCCTCCACTAAAGACACAGCCTGTGTCCAGATGTAGGGAATCTCAATTTCCACCTTTTAATAAGCTAGATTTCATGTGCTCCTCAAACAACAGGTTTGTCAGAACTGATCCCTGCTCTTTACCAGTTGTGCTGGGCAGGTTTATGTGCTGAGGAGATAAACTCACCCACACAGTCCTCACGGGATGGTGACAGCTCGTGTCCCAGTGGGCAGTCACACTGAAAGCTGCCCTCAGTGTTCACACAGGTGCCACCCCTACAAAGGAGAGGGTTACGTTCACATTCGTCAATGTCTGAAAGGTAAAAACGTGAGATCCATTAAAGAACACTGAGGGAAAAATATTCACACATATAGCGTGGGAGAAAGAATACTATCTGATGGGAGAGTGTGAGTCAGTGTAAGAGATATGCTCATGGGAGATGGGATAATGCTTTCCTCACTTTTCCTACAACCAACTGAAAAACTAAACATTCTACTCTTAAAGGTAGTAAGCTTTCAAGAAATTTAATTGCATGAAATGAGCAGGCTCATAAGGGGTAGAAATAAATAATATTTGCTCTATATCACCCCAGACTCATGATGTATTGTTGTCAGTTATTCTCGTGTTTATAACACTAATCAGAGTGAAGGAAAATCTTAGATTTATAACCTACTATATCCTATGAGGTAAGTCCTATATTGTACTGAAAATTAAACAGTGGGCTAAAAGGTTGGGAATACCAAAAGGGTTTGTAATAGTACACAAATAAGAGCAATAACCTGGGATTGGCATGACTGAATACAAATCTTGGGGCCACCACATGATGCCATGTATTTTAAATGAGTCCCACCTAAGTAACTAGTCTGTGTGATTTTAGATTCTATGAATAAACAGGATCCAATCTGAATATCTCATTGCCATGAAGGCGCCAAGAGGTTGGGGCTCCTTGAGAGCTATCCAGGAGCACATTTCCCGTCTGACATTTAAATCTCTTCTCTCTCTCACCACATCTGACATTTAAATCTCTCCTCTCTCTCACCAAAGAGCCTGGCCACGCATGCCGTTCACAGCCCGAAGATAAGCAAAGGTCATGCACACGAATGAGTCTGTGCTAGTATGGCTTCAACCTGGCAAGGAAGAGCTCACGGTGCTTACCCATGCAGTTCTTCATCATCATGAACCCGCTTTCATAGCCTTCAAAGCACTCGCACTCAAAGCTGCCTGGTGTATTGACACAGATTCCACTGCCACAGAGGTCAGGAGAAATCCTGCACTCGTCGATGTCTAATTCACAGGGTTTAAAAGAAATTTAAAAATTGAATGAGACAGACTTGGCCTTCCACGTGAAGGTGCTGCACGCTTGAAATGTTGGGGAAATTAGTGGCTAACAGTACAAGGGTATGTTTTGAGTAGATCCAGATAGAAGGGCCTAGGGCCTGAGGCACATTCCTTTCCCCAACTGCCAAAACTGTCATACCAACAGGCAAATGGTGCCTTTTCACCTTTAAAAATTCTGAATTGTGGATTTCTTTTTGTGGCTTAGAAATAGTAACAGAAGAGGGGGGCATGGTAGCTCATGCCTGTAATCTCAGCACTTGGGGAAGCCCAGGCAGGAGGATTGCTTGAGGCCAGGAGTTTGAGACCAGCCTGGGCAATGCAGGGAGATCCCATCTCTTAAAAAAAAAAAAAAAAAATTATTGGGGAGGCTGAGGTGGGAGGACTGCTTGAGCTCAAGAGGTCAAGGCTACAGTGAGCTATGATGTATGATGTGCCACTGCACTCCAGCCTGGGTGACAGAGACACAACCTGTCTTAAAAAAGAAAAAGAAAAAGAAAGAAATGTTAACAGAAGGATGAACCCTGCAACTGTGGTATGGGCTGAATGAGGCAGGTGGTAAATGAGACAGCCGGGCCCCCATGACCTCATGTGTGATTGGAAGACAGTGCTGGTCTACTACACTAGCCCATGCCACCCCAGGTTGGAGCGTGTGAAGGCAGGGCTCCCGTCTCTGTGCAGGAGGGACTGGCAGATCCCAGAGAGATAGGCAGCCACGATGGACCAACACTGAGTCAGAAAGCACAAATAGGGCAGGGCCATGGTGTGTGCCACAATTTGTGTTTTTGTGTCATATTCAGATGTAAAGAGCTTATCGATTTAGTAAGCCCTTTGGTGACATGAGCTGTCACCATCGTGTGAGGACTGTGTGGGTGAATTTGTCTTCTCTTTTTATATATTACAGTAAATAATCTTCAGTATCTATACTCTCAAATACAGGGTTCTCTGAGAAATCTCCTATGCTTATAACTAAGATTTTTAATAGAGAAGTCATGTCTATATAAAATATGTTTAAGAAAACATGGCCTATTTACAAACATTTTAGTTCAAAAATCAAAAGTTTTTAATCTAAAAATCTGTCAATAGGGGAAAATGCTCCACCACGATCTCTTTATTTTGATGAATTTATTTTGAAGTTTTAAAATCACAGGATTTAGTGCATAATTTGTGGATGTTCTCTTGAGAGGTGGGTCTCAGTCTTTGCTTTCTGCCAGCTTTTACTTAGTTTTTCCATATTTATTTCTCCAATTACAAGAGTCTTTATTTATTTCCCTCGTTACCGGCCATGCGAAAAAAATGTAAATACTTCCTTTTAAACAAACATCTTAACAGAATTTATTGATTCAATTAAGTAGCTAACAATATGTCTATTGATTTTCTTTCTATCTACCAGTATCTAGGAACTGGTATTAAGAGCCATATGAGGAAAGTGTTCTAGGGTGGAACAGGGACAATCTCTGGCTAATGTGATGTAGTGGGAGTTTCACAGTATAAACAGTATGGATTCTAGAACCAGATACCTGGCTACAAATCCCAGTCTGTCATCTACTGAGAATAGGGCCTTGGGAAAATCATTTAGTCTCTCTGTGCCTCAATTTCCTTATTTGTCATAGAATCCACTTCATAGAATTAAATGAAGATTTGTTAAGTGCTGAGAACAGTGCCTGTCTCATAGAAAGTGCATGTTCTCTCTCTCTCTCTCTCTCTCTCTGTTTATATAAACTTCTCTGCTCTGCCAAGACTTGGTAATTTGGAGGGTGTGGGCTTTTGAATAGGTTCTTGAAGGCTGTACAGAAATGCTAGCTTTAAAGATACAGAATAAATAGGCAAGAGATGAAGCGTACCAGTGAAGAGAAAGGAAGCATTTCAGGGAGCAGTAAGCCACAGACTGGCTGGACTGGAGAGGCTGACAATGAGCGTGGGTACAGGAGGGACCCACAGGATCACTAAAAGCCCCCAGCATGGGAGGAGACCAGACTTTCCTGCTGTGAAGTTGACAGCCAACAATTTTCCACGGAACTTCACATTATATCTGGATCAATGCAGCCCTGTCAATGCGTTAGAGACATGAAGCAACTTGGCTAATTTCACAACAAAGGAAGAGGTGCGGTCAGAACTGGAAGAACCCTGACCTTCTTTATCCAGGACCAGGACTGCCTATACCAGTGGAAGTTGTTCAGTGGGAAGCTACACAATCCAGCCCTGCTTGGATGGTTAACCTGGTGGTTGTGGCAGTGAAGGATTTGACTGTGGGGACTTAACAGGTTGGGAGATCCTGAAGGAGTCTGTGATATAGTAGATACTGTGACATGTCACCCAGGTCCCTCTTCAGGAAAGAAGGACTTACTCCCCCGCCCCATCAGCTGTTGGGAGTTTTGCTGGCAGAAAGCCCTCAGATGTCCACTATCCTAAGAGGACCTCTTTCCCGCTTCCCTGGGTAGCTGTATCCCAAGACTGGTCTTGCAGGTACCTAAGTGCATGGCTTCCATGCCCTACTCAAGGCAACTCTGATGGACTGTCCCAGTTCCAGAACTCCCAGTGGCATGGGCTAAGGACTTCACTGGGGCTGCATCACAGCCCAGTTTCTTTCTCTGCCGACTTCTGCTTTCCTCTCTTCCCTTCCTCATTGTTCATCCCAAGATCAAGCCCCAGTAAACTTCCTGAATGCTCATCTCTGCCTTGGAGTCTGTTTCCTGAGGAGCTGACCCTGCCTCAGTCTAGAAGAAATATCACAGGCACTTGAAATAGCCGGTTTGATGAAAGAATTTGCATAACTTTTTTACTTTGGGAGACAGAGATGTCAAAATTCAATTGGGGTCTTCAATCCTGTTCAAAATTATACTCCTAATGCATACAGGGAAGTCCCTAGTAGGAGAAAGTACAGGGTAGGGGGAGGAACAAAGAAAGACCAAAACAAAGACAAACTTTCCAGACAGGAAGTTATAAATGTG
The DNA here is from genome assembly GCF_000951035.1 of Colobus angolensis palliatus. NCBI lineage: Eukaryota > Metazoa > Chordata > Mammalia > Primates > Cercopithecidae > Colobus > Colobus angolensis. Next base: position 2,227,373 of record NW_012115222.1, read on the forward strand.
AGAGTGAAACTCAGGAAGAACAGAGAGAGTTAGAGACAGGATCTGGGATTCAGCTCAGCAGAGGCCATCCCTGAAGTCATGATGGCAGATGAAACTCTGAGAGGCAGAAGAATGCTGAGTAGAGGACTCTGGCAACACCCAAGCATGGGAAAGGCAAGAATAATCTGTAAAGGTTAGAGAAGAAACATCATCAAGATAGAAGGACGATCAAAACCGGAAAATACCGCAGAAACTAAGAGAAAAGAAAATCTCAAGGAGAGATTTGGCAAGCAGAGAGATCTAGGAGGAGAGATGTTTTAACACCACAAAGATGTTTTGCAAGAGTAGATAACCATACGTGTATGTGTCTGGGTGACAGAGGGCAAAAGTCAAAATTACAAAATAAATGGCTGGTTGAAAGAGGGGGTGAGACCTAACAGCAGGAAAACGGAATGGTAGCTTGAAAGAAAAGAAGGGCTGAGGAGATATTTTGAAGCTGTGTGTAAGTTGAGGAATAGGGAGCAGAGAAGAGGAGGAGATGCTAGCAAGAAGAGAGAGGAGTGAACCTGCTGAGACAACCCAGAGCAGGAGCTGGGAAGGAGGGAAAAGAGGAGGTAACCCCAAATCCAGGTAGAGCATTACACCTCATTCTCTGTCATTGGAAGAGAGGGAGTGGGGGATAAAGGAGACTTTTTTTCTTTTTTTCTTTTTTGAGATTGAATTTTGCCCTTGTTGCCCAGGTTGGAGTGCAATGGCGCGATCTCGGCTCACCACAACCTCCGTCTCCTGGGT
>NW_012115222.1:2228193-2236716 GCF_000951035.1 Colobus angolensis palliatus
TTTTTCTTTTTTCTCTGACATGGAGCCTTCCTCCGTCGCCCAGACTGGAGTGTAGTAGCGTGACCTCGGCTCACTGCAACCTCCGCCTCCCAGGTCCAAGCGATTCTCCTGCTTCAGTCCCTCGAGTAGCTGGGATTACAGGCACCCACCACCACACCCGGCTAATTTTGTATTTTTAGTAGAGATTGGGTTTCTCCATGTTGGTAAGGCTTGTCTCGAACTCCCAACCTCAGCCTCCCAAAGTACTGGGATTACAGGTGTGAGCCACTGTGCTCAGTGGGATAAAGGAGATTTTATCACTAGAGAGGAGGCTGTGTGAGAAGGATGCAGGCAATCAGATTTATTCTCAACGAAGGAGAACAGGAATGGATGGGGGCAGGTTGTATATGAGAGGGCACGTAAGCCAGGGAAGAGGTTTAGAAGCAGCACTGAGAAAAATTAAGAAAGTGATGAATGGAGGTGAACATGAGTGTTGCCAAGCAGCTTCGAGGACTGGGAGGCGAATGCAGGAATCTCAGGCAGCGCTCCTCAGACTCTCCCAGCAAAGTGCAGCAGCCAGAGAGGAGAAAACAGAGGTAAGGGGATGAAGCTCTGGAGACAGGGCTTGAGCAGACTTCAGGGCAGAAGGACTTCAGAAGGCCAGATGGACAGCTGTGAAAAGCTCAGAGATAGCCTCAGCTGAACAGGCACAGGAAGGAGCCAGGAAAGACACTGCTGTAAGGTCAGGAAGAAGGAGCAGGCAGGAGCGAGGGCGATAAGGGGAAATCCCACAAAGAATACGAACAAAGACAGTGCTGAAAACGAGATCCTGAAGACACAGATCAAGCGTCTGGAACAACATGGTATACTAATAGAAAAAGTTAGAACTTCTCATCTTTTTCAAAGAGAATGTTATGGGTATGGATGGTGACTGAAGTCTAATATTAAGATACCTGTTCACAGATGAGGAAAAGAAGTCATAATTTGTATGTCACAAACCTTAAAATCTTTACGAGAACACTACTCAATTTTATATAATTCTTGTGGATTTAATGACTGTATTTCTTTAGTCATCATATATTTTGAAAATAATTAATTGTATGCTCTTCCTAAATATAAAACAAAGAGCATTCTCATGCTATTTTGCAGTTCTCTCACGAGTTTATTTGGAGAACTGGTTTAAGTGTAGGGAAAAGAAACAAAAACAAAAATTTACAGAGCTGGATGCAGTGGCTCAAGCCTGTAATCACAACACTTGGGGAGGCCAAGGCAGAAGGATCACTTGAAGCCAGGAGTTTGAGACCAGCCTGGGAAGCAAAGTGAGTCCCCATCTCTTAAAAAGAACAACAACAACAACAACAACAACAAAACTTTTTAATCAGCTGTGCCTGATGGTGCACACCTGTGCTCCCAGTTGCTCGGGAGGACTGCTTGAGCACCGGAGTTTGAGGTTTCAGTGAGCCATGACCACGTCTCTGCACTCCAGCCTGGGTGACTAAGTGAGATCTTTTCTCTAAAAAAAAATTAATAAATAAATAAAAATTTTCATGTTCTCAATGAGAGGATGAGCTTTTTAGGCCGGTACTTTCAAACAGAGTAAAGGAAAGACAGACAGAGTTTATCAAATAAAACAGCAGAACCATCTTACCTGTGCAGTTTCTTTCCTCCATGTCTAGAGCAAAGCCACTATTGCAACGGCACTTGAAGCTTCCGATTGTATTTCTGCACTTCCCATAGGTGCACATCCCAGGAAATGCTTTGCATTCATTGATGTCTAAAAGCAGAATAAAGCCAGAATGTAGAGCTGGTTGATATAAATGATTAGGTCCATCACTTTAAGTTAAAAATCTGTCATGGACAACAGTAATGCACCCAAGTGAAAAACAGGGCTACTAAATGTTTCAGTGATCACACTGCTATCACACACAGGAACCTTCAATATAGTGAAAAAGATCATACATATATACACACACATACATACACACACATTATTACTTTTTTTTTGAGACAGAGTTTCATTCTTGTTGCCCAGGCTGGAGCACAGTGGCACGATCTCGGCTCACTGAAACCTCCACTTCCCAGGTTCAAGCGATTCTCCTGCCTCAGCCTCCCGAGTAGCTGAGATTACAGATGCGTGACACCACACCCAGCTAATTTTTGTATTTTTAGCAGAGAATGGGTTTCACCACGTTGGTCAGGCTGGTCTTGAACTCCTGACCTCAAGTGATCCACTCACCTTGGCCTCCCAAAGTGCTGGGATTATAGGCGTGAGCCACCACACCCGGCCAAAGATCCTATATGCTTAAGAAACAGTTCTGATCCCTTTATTTCTCACTACTTGTTTTATAAAGATAAGTGGGGATAGATAACTTCTTGCTACAGATGTAGCTATCAGGGCGACATCTCAGGTTGTAGAGGAACAAAGAGTAGAAGAGCAAGATAAGCAATCTATTTTATCTCTTTACTTCAATGCCATCTTATAGAGGGGATTTATACTCTTGGGACAGAACATAGGTCACAAAACGTAAGTTTAACTGAGAACATAAAGTGGGAAGTTAAACGTTTAAAGCAAAACCAATTCTCAGAAAATGTGGAAGGCTTCCAGTTGGTGAAGAAGGACCAAGATGCTGGCCACAGGCAGTTACCTTTGTAAAATGGCCGCCCAGTAAGAACATCCCCTCGGTTAGCAAAGCCAGCCCCGCGGGGGCACAGTGTCTCATATTCCTTGGTGCCAGGTTTGGGGCACTCTTCACACTCGGTGCCCCAAGCCGCCCCGACAGCACAGCAGCAGGCATCCATGCGGAACTTTCCAGGAACGGGGTGAATGCACTCATCTTCATCCCACTTCAAGTAACACTGCTCCATGCGAATATCTACACCGAGAGTGAAATCACAGGGTGAGAATGAGTTGAAACACCCATTGAACAGTCACATGTCAAGCGTCTGCTCAGCACCAGGCATCACGCAAGGCCCTTGCGGTGTACTGGTGGGCAAGACACAGTCCCTGACCTCCTGGAATGGACTCCACAATGACAGTAATTTAAGGAGAACAAAGGTGAGATCCTCTTCAGTCTTTCTTAATTCTCACAAGAAACCCTCAGGAAGAAAAGGTCCTCTCGTGACATGACTACTTCATGTTTTGATTCCTTTTTTGTATTGTTCACTTTAGAAAAAGTAAGACAATTTTAATGATAATTTTTCCTGTTCAAAGAATTGCTTCAAGTGCCTTTTAAGCAGCCCTGTCAGATCCCGTCCATAAACAGTTAATGATCAGGTATAATGTATTTGCCAATTTGTTACAACTATTAAAATCACTACAAAAGAAATAAGTATTATTATATTATTGCATTTAAGGATTTTTTTTTTTTCCTCCTACCAAATTTACCTTTTTGCATCATGGTTTTTCCCTGGATTATGTGTAAGGGGTCAATTATTTATTTAAATGTCACATTTTCCCTCCAACTTCAAAACAGACCAGCATTTCAGTGCTTAGCCTGTGCTAGCCAGGACCTTAGAATATCTATAAACAGTCACTTACATCTAAAAGTAGAGTAGACCAGCATGGTCTATAAATAACATGTTCATCTGTTAGCAAATAGATTTATTTTCAAATCATAGTAAAGCACTTGGCTGTTTAATTACAAATATGGATAATGAGTTTGGAAAAGTTTCCTTAATCAAATAACATTTCTTTGATAAGAACATTTTAAGACATTAAATCCTTTCCAGAGGCTGAAAACTGTTTAATGGAGGAATGAGATCCCTGATGGAAATGTACACATAAAAATTAATGTTTACTACTGTAGTTACTGTCAATACTGATTCTTTCAACTTCTAAACCAAAGGTAACATCAACTTTAGCAACTGCCTTTAACCTAGAATTTCAGAGTCACATTTCTGAATACTGGAATTAAAAAGTCCTATTTTTTTTTGAGATGGAGTCTCGCTCCATTGCCCAGACTGGGCGTGGCATGGTAGCTCATGCCTATAATTTCAGCACTTTGGGAGACTGAGGCAGCTGGATCACCTGAGGTCAGGAGTTCTAGATGAGCCTGGTCAACACGGCAAAACCCTGTCTCTACTAAAAATACAAAAATTAGCTGGGCATGGTGCCGGGCGCCCATAATCCTAGGGACTTGAGAAAAAGTACTATTTTTAAAGAAAAAATAACTGTGGTAAATTTTTATTTTGATTCAGCAGACTGAATGTAGAGATCCACAGATGGCGATTCTGTCTTATATATCTACATTAACACAAACCAAAAAGCCACATGCTTTGCCAGAGTGAAGTGTGACAGTAATCCAGAGTCTCATTATCACAGTGCTCCGAGGGGCTAGTCTCCTTATAGCTGGCTCTGTCCCATAATGTCAGCAGGTAAGTAAGAATCTTTCCAAGATGTGAAAGTCTTATATAAGTACAGTTGGCCTAAGAACTCTGGCCTGAGTCACACTGTGAGGTTACTGAAGGAACCTGCTCAAGAAGCCCAAGACAAACTAAAAATGTACCATTTCAAAGCTTACTGGAATAAACTGGGGTGAGAGGGGAAAGGCATTTAAACTATGCATGTAAAAACTTATAATAGCTAGGAAGAGTAATCCTTTCTTTAATACTGAGACCTCTATAAATGTTAATATCAGGAATTAAAAGTCAGCACACTACTGAGAACTCTATGAATATTTATATCAGGAATTAAAAGTCAGCACACTGGCCACGATAAGGCCTCTCAATGCTGCGATTGTCCTTGCATGGAAATTAAAATATCAATTTGGAAACCTTTGGATGGTCCATGTTCTCTGCAGTTTGCTGCAGTCCCCACTGCTCCCTGTTGTCGCTTCACTCAATGATATATTACATGCTTGGCTCCTGCAAGCATCTGAGTTTGGGATGCCTGATTCACATGAGGTTCTATCAAAGCATTTACCACAACTTTAGTTCTCAGAATACTTTACATTTTCATGTGTCAGTTGTTTCCTGAAACTTTCTCACATCCCCAGAGAGAATTAATTAATATAGCATAATTCAAGCAGTGACAAAAGCATTTAAGCAAAGTACAAGGATGAAGAATCCAATATATTATCTTAGAATATTAAAAAATGCTTTAATTTTTTTTTCTTTTTTCTCTGACATGGAGCCTTCCTCCGTCGCCCAGACTGGAGTGTAGTAGCGTGACCTCGGCTCACTGCAACCTCCGCCTCCCAGGTTCAAGCGATTCTCCTGCTTCAGTCCCTCGAGTAGCTGGGATTACAGGCATGAACCAGCATGCCCAGCTAATCTGTATATTTTTAGTAGAGATGGGGTTTCCCCATGTTGGCCAGACTGATCCCGAATGCCTGATCTCAGGTGATCAACCTGTCTCAGCTTCCCAAAGTACACTCCCAGTCACAATTTTGAACAATGTTATTGAAACTTTATTTTGCCTAATAATAATTTACAATCAGTGATATATCTTCATATATTACAGTATTTTGTTATAGAAGATAACTTGATTTCATTAGTCATTTGACCGTATTGATATTATTATTTTGTCATTTTCTTTTTTTAAAATTTTGATAGTTTTGGGGGAATATTTTGTCATTTTCAAATGATACTTATTTCTAAACATTGTAGATCACTTAAAGATAATTTTTAAAATACTTAAAAATCTGAAAGAAATTTTCTTTATTTTTGTACTTTGGATATTATGTTTTCTAAATAATTTTGTATGATTTTACAGTCATGCTTTCAACCCAGATTTAAATGTGCTATCAAAATTCAGTTAAAAATGAAATCTGTTTTAATTGTAATAACTAAACTGTATGGTATTGCAAACTTTTTTCTTACCAGTAGATTTTAAACATCACCGAGATATTTAAATACTGTACAGATCATTGCATATAACACCACTATTATTTATGCTTTGTCTACATGCCTAAATTTCAAATACAAACCTATGTAAAATTCTTTTATAAACTAAAAATTTACTGTTCCGTAGCTTATTGGGGAAAAAAAATCTCTAGGTAAATGAAAAATTATTGTTACATACAATGAATATTAATAGAAATGTATTTTTCAATCATGAAATTCAAGTTCAGTCAACCATGACACTAATAAAGAAAAAGGTCAAATCACCATTCCTATAATACTATGTTGAAAGAAAGAGATTCATCACTACAGATCTTTAAAAAATAAAGTATTAAGAAAATGTAAACTCTAATAGCAGTAAAGGAAGGACCAGGATTACTGAATGTTTTTAGGCAGAAGCAACATATCTTTGCTGATGACTTTCCCCATTGTATTCAGGGTGTAGCTGCAATGAGCTGACAAATGTAAACTTTTAAAATCCTAGTCTCCAACTTTCCTTCTGTGTTCAACATATTCTTACTCTTATTAACTCAGTGTGAAAGACTGAACCTGCCTAAATTATCTGGTTAAAGAAATGGAAGATTTTGAGATAGATTTTTGAGCCGTACCAACTTTTGGCATGAAACAGAAACAATTTCACTTAAATACATTCACTTTTAAAACAGCCTCTAGTGATTTCCCCCTAAATATCTCATTTAAAGTAAGTTTTCTCAAGTACAAACTCTGTGGTGCTGGACTAGCCACTGCTTAAAGAAGGAAATTCACGGCTTGTTTTACACATAGAATACGTGAGGGCGTGAATCTTACCCAAACACACACGGCCGGTCCCATCCAACGTAAGGCCTTCAGGGCACTCGCAATGAAAAGATCCCTTACTGTTGACACAGCGTCCATTTGGACAAACGCCAGGGAACACCTCACACTCATTAACATCTGCAGGGAAATGGAGCCAGCAGAGGAATAAAGATGTTACAAATAGAAAAAGCAGGTGTGGTCCTACTTCATGTACAGCATTTTCAATCCACATTCAACACAACGTGGATTACTACTTGAGTTAAACAGAAATATTCCACAACCCAGCCACCCGCTTTCCTAGGCACCAGCTATGAAAATTACCACAGGCTTGTCTCTCCATGAAACACAGCCCAGACATGTGCCTTTGCCAGCTGTTCTGGGCCTTAAAGTCTAGTGATGTATTCATGAAATTTACACAACTCCATAAAGAGGAGAAATGGGAAACTCTAAGCTGTTTCCTAAGAGCATTATGCTAAAGCACTTGTTGATTACACTGAGTATTTTTATTGAAATGTCAAGGTTTCTGAAAATGATAAACATCTCCAAAATTTGAGAGTGAATGTTAATTTTATGTACTGCTCTAAAGATGTATAGTATCTTCCAAGGAAGGATACTCTCACCTTCACATGTAACACCTTTAATCCTGGCAAGCCCTCTTGGGCAAGCTGTATCTGTAAGAACAACAGGACAAATTTTACTTCATTATAGAATAAAATACAACCATGTTATGCTCAAGAAGAAATATAATGGAATCAAAATGGAACTAAATACAAACTGCAAGGCAGGGTCTTAGGGTCCAAGGACATCACTGTCCCCACTTCATTCAGTAGGGCACATGACTTTCTGTGGTACCTCCATCAGTATTGACCTGTATTGAGATTCTCATAATTTTTCCAACAATTTCTTTTTGTTGTCACATTGACAACTAAGTTAAAAGTAAACAGGTCAGGCGCGGTGGCTCATGTCTGTAATCCCAGCACTTTGGGAGGCCGAGATGGGTGGATTACTTGAGGTCAGGAGTTGGAGATCAGTCTGGCCAACATGGTGAAAGCCCATCTCTACTAAAAATACAAAAATTAGCTGGGCGTGGTGGCGGGCATCTTTAGTCCCAGCTACTCGGGAGGCTGAGGTAGGAGAATCGCTTGAACCCGGGAGGTAGAGGTTGCAGTGAGCCGAGGTCACGCCACTGCACACTAGCCTGGTGACAGAGCGAGAGTCCATCTCAAAAAAAAAAAAAAAAAAGTAAACAAAAGATTTGAGGAAAACAGCCACCACACAAACAAGGACACTGGAGGATACAGTCATCTAGCAGATTCTAGCTGATTCCCGTCCATGAATAAAATATTTAGAAGGCCTGCTTATGTACCAGGATAAACCAAATACACATTTTAAGAGGTAAAAAACATGAGCCAGCAAAGATAACATTTTAGCAAAGGTAAATGATCTCAGGTCTTCTTCACTAAAGGAACTACATAGTGAAAGATGTGTCCTAGCGGCAGGAGAAGCTTTCCAAGGAGAAGCCGAGAAGCCCCCCAGTCAGGCTCCTACCTAGTTCACACCGCTCACAGGGGCTCCCCCAGGCAGCTCCGAGGGTGGCACAGCATTCAGATTTCAGAGTGGCTCCATTAATATTCACCTCACAGCGGCTGTCCTGGATGTTGAGCCAACAGGTCCCCTTCAGGCTGTCTGAAAAGGAACAGGAAAGGTTGGGGAGCTCTCACCTCGGATGAAAATAGAATTCAGCTGTGTATACGAAACGGCATTTGTTACAGTATTCTAAAAAAGAAGGGCCAGGCAAAGTGGCTCACACCTGTAATCCCAGCATTTTGGGAGGCTGAGGCAGAAGGATCACTTGAGCCCAGGAGTTCAAGATCAGCCTGGGAAAATAGCAAGACCCCATCTCCACCA
>NW_012115222.1:2237383-2257227 GCF_000951035.1 Colobus angolensis palliatus
TAGCCAGGATGGTCTTGATCTCCTGACCTCGTGATCCACCCGTCTTGGCCTCCCAAAGTGCTGGGATTACAGGCTTGAGCCATCGCGCCCAGTCTATCTATTGATATTCTAAGGGGAGCTGTCCAAGATTTTATGCTGATACTCAGAAACATAGAGCACTGCCATTTTGCCCATGTTGGTCTGGTCTTGAACTCCAGGCCTCTAGCAATCCTTCCATTTCGGCCATCCAAAGTGTTAGGATTACAGGCATGAGTCACTGCGCCCCACCCTTCTTCTTTTTTAACATACTATAACAACATGATAAGACCATTACTTGTGTGAAAAGTAGGATAAATCGTAAGATTTATCCTTAATGACAAATGCTTTGATATTTAAGATTCTACTGTATAAAATCCTTCAATCTCCTTCTCCCTTAAGTCCCTACTAAATAATCACACACAATGTATGTTCTGTTATACAGAGGCCAATATTTCTCTAACTGATAATTATTTGATGAATAATTTAAAAGAAAAAAACCCCTATAAAACAAAGAAGGAATAAACACTTACAAAACCCCCACTAATGCTTTCCCAGGGCTAATATCTGATGTATTTTATTTCAGGCATTTAAAAAATGTGTGTGTGTGTGTAGATTTATCTCTAGTTCAAAAAGTAAATCATACTTATGGTAAACAATTTGAAGAAATAGAGAAGTATGGGGGAGATGTACAAATCACCTGAAATCTTCTGGAGATAACCATTCCTAACATTTTAGACTGACTCCACATCAAATTTAAGTTCTTCCTTTTGAATGGTAGAGTACCCAGTGAAATATTATGCACTTTAAAATGTTTATTGTATGTGGATTAAAGGGAATAATAAATGGCTAGTATATTTTTGGTGGCGCAATGAAAAGTTTTTCAAATGAACAAATAATAAATGACTGTTAACTGATTTTGAAGCAGTGATAAGGAATCCAGTCAAAGCTGATATGGCAAATACTAATTGGCTAAAACAAATCATATGTCATGTTTTCCTTGTAGAGCAGTGGCTCTCAGTTAAGTGTGCATAATATTACCAAGGCGCTTGTTAAAATGCCGATTCATAAGTTTCCAGGTGTGCAGCCCAGGAATCTGAATTTTGACAAACTCCTCAGGTGATTCTGATGCAGGTGATGTGGAAAACACTTTACCAAAACCTCAATAGCATATTGTGGCACTAAGAGTTGGAAGAAAACAAAGAATAAGTGTATTCCTAGAGTATTTATTTGAAAATTCATTTTAATAATATGTACAGATAAAATTTACTTCTGGCAGGACACAGTGGCTCATGACTATAATCCCAAAACTTTGGGAGGCCGAGGTAGGCAGATCGCTTGAGCCCAGGAGTTCAAGACCAGCCTGGACAACATGGTGAAACCTCGTCTCTACAAAAAATACAAAAATTAGCTGGGAGTGATGGCACATGCCTGTAGTCCCACCTACTCAGGAAGCTGAGGTGGGAGGACTGCCTAAACCCGGTAGGCAGAGGCTGCAATGAGATCGTGTCACTGTATTCCAGCCTGGGTGACAGAGTGACACCCTGTCTTCCAAAAAAAAAAAAAAGTTTTTACTTCTAAATTCAACAACAAAAACAACAAAAATATCCCCCACAAACATAGAAAGGGAATTACAATTAAACTGTAATGGGCCTATGATGGGATTCCCTAGGAATTTCTGATTCCCTAGGAAACACAGGAAGTTACCAACAACCAACCAAGACAGAGGTTGAAACAAAACAATTCTCTCCTGTACTGAATAAAAAGTTATGGGGCAAAGGTGTGAAAAAGAGTTAGACAGTCCCTTTGCTTTTTCACTCTGGCTGAAATGTTCAGTTTGGATAAAACTGCAGAGAAACATTTGCGTCAGGTCTCAAACTACAGGCTTGTTATAGATTTACACCTGTAAATTCCATAGCACGGAGGAAACAGAGATGCTTGTGTAAGGCTACTGTGTATTTAAATGATCTTTTACTGATCCGGACTAATTCTGATTTATTACCTTGGCTGTCATCATTTTAAGTAAGATAAACAACAGTTATTGCTAAGATTTATCAAGATAGTGACAGGAACTGGAAGGCTTTGTATGTATTTATTTACTCATTAAAACAACCCTGTGAATTATGTACAATTTGCAGAAGAGAAAATTTAGGCACACAGAGGTCAACCAATTTACCCAAGGTCACCCAACTAGTAGAGTGCCAGCATCAAGATTCAAGCCCATGCAGTCTGACTGCAGAGCCCTCACTCTGCAGCACTGTGATTCTTCAGGCTGGTGCTGCATCAACACTTGAAAAGCTACAAATCCACTGATAGCCCCCCGCACCCCCCTCCAGGCTCACCCTTCTCTTCTCTCTCTCCCCAATTCCTTTCCTCCATCCTCCCTCCCTCTCTCCCCACTGACCCACTGTTGTGTGTATATACCCACCCCTGCCCCCATACACATACACAACTGAGATACAGATGTAGATAGTCAGGAGTTAGTTAAGAACTCTCAAAAAATAAAGCAGGGTAATTAGCTTAAGCGTAGAAACAGGAGAAAAACTGTTATTTTATCTAGGATGGTCAGAGAAATCGTGACTTAAAATGTGGCATCTGAATACAGACATAAGGAGAACCCTGCAAATCTGAGTGAAAAACATTCCTGCCAGATAGATCAATGGACTTCAGGTGGGCATGTGTCTGATGCAGGAGCAGGAAGTAGGCCAGTCTGGCTCAGGCTGAGGGGGCGGGAGGCAGAGCAGGGGCAAGATCATGAGGGGAGCACAGGCTTCGGCTAGGACTTGAGCTTTTACTGAATGAAATGAGAAGCCAAGGTTTTCCTAGACAGGGTTCCTGGACAAAGAATGATGTGCTCTGATTTATGTTTTAAAAAGGTTGTCTGGTGACTATGTGGAGAACTGACTATAGTATGGGGAAAAGAAGTTAAGGTAGAGGCTACAGCAGTAATTACGAAGAGAAATGATGGTGACTTGGATTGGGGGTTGGTGTGGTGATGATGAGAAGGGGTTGAAATGTGGATAAACTTCAAGTGTAATCAATAGGTTTGCTGATGACTTCCATGTGCAGCTTGAGAAAAAGACATCAAGGATGCTGCCAAGGTTTTGAGGGGTGGCAGCTAGAAGAACGGATTTGCCATCTGCTGAGATGGAAATGTTCCTGAGAGACTCAGGTTCAAGCCAGTACACAGGAATTTGGTTTTAGACATGGGAATTTGAGATACTGATGAGCCATCCAAGTGGAGACACTGTACAGACAGTTGGAAACACAAATCTGGAATCGGTGGCAAGGTTGAGGCCTAGAATTCCATTATCAACTAGAGTGACACATGTGAGACTCAACACAGAGGCTCTTGAGGATGAGTGTAGAAAGACAAACAGGGGTCCAAAGACAGACTGGCGGAACACTTCAGGTTAAAGGTTAGGAGGATAGGGAGGACTCAGTAAAGGAAAGAGAAAATGAGCCATAAAAGTCAAAGGAGAAGAGAGTTTTGCCTGGGAAGCCAAAAATGCAAAATTTCTTGAGAAAGAGTGAGTAATGAACTGTGACAAATACTGCTAATAATCTAAGGTGAGGAAGGAGAATAGACCATTGGATTTGACAGCAGAGTGGTCACAGCCATATGTCCATGCAAGTTGAAGACAGAGTGCAGACCCAAGCCAAAGATGAGGGAAACTGGTCTGGATTATATAGAACCATCAAACCATAGCAGTGTAATGCATGAAAGATTAATCAAATGCATCGTTCTATTACATTTAACCATATTCAACCAGAACACCATAGTCTTCCTTAAGCAGTTTGCAGAACAGTTTAAGATTAATTTATATTTAGAAAGCTTGAAAAATAGATTCTAAATCCTTAAATATTCATAATATTCAACTAATTCATATATAATGTAATTTTAAATCAGTAATCATACCATGAAATTTCAAAATGTAATGACCTGGACCCTGTGGAAGAGAAAGTTGCAGGCTAACCACTGATGAGAGCCACTGACAGTCCTATTATACATTCCTGACTTTTCCTGTGTATATTTTACTATTTGTTATTTTCTTTTCAACTAGAATTCTCTTTTTAATAAAAAAGTACATAAAATAATGTCTAAAATTTAAAAATATTAGGGAAATTGCATTTTGAGCAGCTCTACACTGGGCTATTCAAATTTAATCATAATAAATGAAAGCACACAATACATTGAGAAAAATATGGTGGTGGTTAGTTGTTGGCAATTGGAAGAATGACATAAAGACTTGGGGGTAAAAAGTCTTTGTTCTTCTTTGGTTAATAAATATAAGGGCAAAGGGCCAAAATAATGGAAGTCTACATGATGAGGCAAAAACGAAGTATCTTTGATGCTCAAGTGGTATGCAGATTTAGTTTTCTGAGACATTAATTGATTAATGCTGAATTCATTTCCTTTGCATAATAAAATGACTCCATCTCAATTGGAAATTGTGGCTTACCAAAAATATTTCTGCTTTACTGGATCCAACCCACACACCCCGCTGGCCCCCCCACCAACCCAGCCCGGAATTCTATAAGAAAAAAAGTAATGCCCCAGGCAGATGGCAGTCTATTTCCTAATATGGAGAGCTGAACAAGGCTCAAATTTCACCAGCTGTACCTCATTGGGAAACGAGGAGCTGGTGTTTCCAAAGAGAAGGTTTTCATTGATAATTCTGGACTTGGTCATTTGTCTTTATGTAACAAACAGATACTCTAGCATCCAGCTAAATATGGTTATCAGACATACTACTGAAAAACCTATTGTCTTTGACAAATATGAAACTAAAGATTCATTTTGGCTAGATAATAAAAACTGTCAGTTAATTTGGCACTATGTAAAACTGAAATATCTTCCTATTTGGAATATATATTTAGTTCCCCTTAAAGGTGGATACTAGCTAATGATGTGAACGGTGTAGGCCTAGTGAATGGAACCACAGATGGTAGAAGTACGGAAAAATTACTGGGACAGTTTTGTTCCCTTTTACATGCTGGATTTTTCCTTGCAGTAACAGATCAATCTTCCTTAATATACATCCTATGTCATTATCAAGAACTGACTTTAAATGTTTTGAGACATATTGAAAGATGTTAGTTTAGATGTTTTAGAATAATTTTCCCTAGAGATTTCCAAAAGCAAGAAAGCAGTTATCTTCTCTTCCTTGAAGCCCAAAAGTTTATGATTGATGGAAAAAAAGAAAAAATAATAAATTCCCTCTATGTGTTTAAAAGCTTCAAATTCTTGTCCTGTTAACTGAATCCAAATTTCATCACATTTTTTGTTTGCCATCGAAGTTTGTTTATAAAAAATGTATGCAGTGGAGATTTGATTACATTGCTGCCTAAGGCATTTTTAGGGTAACGGATATGCATATGTGTGTGGTATGGAAATGATTATAAGTTATAGCATAATATATCTACTTACATGAAAGGAAGATTTCTAGAATCTAACAAAAATTGAATCGGCTGCCTAATTAATGCTATTATGTTTTACCTCTATGTTGATATTGAGTAAAAACAACTAATGTAATACGTAACTCTTTACTTTTTGGAATCATATTCTGTTTTTATCTGTAGTAAGGCCTGAGATCTGTGCTGATCTTAGCAGTGAAACTGAAGCATCAGTATTGTGTATGAATCTTACCAATACAGATCAATCCTGTGGAGCTGAGTTTGCTGCCAGGGGAACATTCACAATTGAAAGATCCAAGGTTGTTTCGGCAGGCCCCATTGACACATGGGTTGCTTTCACATTCATTTATATCTACAATCCAGAAGGAAAAGATTCTGTTAGAACTGCCATGTGTTTCTGGAAAATATTATTCCAACAAGCCATGCAATGCCAGAATGTCTGGTAAACTTGGCTCTGGTAATTTTAATATGGATCTATGAAGCATAAAGTGAATGGGGAATGGAGGCATGCATTTTACATTGTGGATACACGTCTATAGGATTGGGAACTCAGTAGGACCACAGCAATCAGCCTATTGGGAAAGAGTTCAGTTACTTGCTTCTTCAATACCTCATCACAACTTTACATAAATTAGATTTTTTTTCCCACAGAATAAGATGTAATTCCAGGTGCAACATCCTGTGCACAAACAAAAGTGGATTGCTTTGATCATTTATGGTTTAATGGGGCTCTGAAAAACTTAAAAAGTCCATCTTAGAAGCAAAATATCACAAGGCTGCTTTAATTCCAAGCTCTCGGGTACGAATCAGAAAATAAGGACTGAAACATTCATGGTGGGTACATAACTCTCCTCTAGTCCCTATCCATCTTCTCTGTCTGTAGCTCTTCACATTTACATGTTTAGTTTGCTTAGTTATTTTTTAATACAACTAATGGTGGTAAAATAAAAATTAGAAAACTTGATCAAGTAGAAATAATTGCTTTAAATAGGCCTCTACAATCATTAATTGAAATAGTCAAATCAAATGTAATTCAATATACATGAAATCATATAATCTAAACAATTCCTGTTGACGGTCAGAAGTAAGCAGAACTGCCCTATGCCTATGTTCTCAAGTGGTGATTAGAGAAAATGTCAAGCCTGTAATGTGGAATAGTTTAACACATGAGTTAATGAAAAAGAAACACAAGCTTCAGGTAAAGTACTACAAACAAAATTAAAGACATTTTCAGTGTAAATTCAACCACTTTTAAAGTGGTACACTTTTAATAAGTGGCACACAGTTTTCTTTACTAAGTTAATTATCTGAAACAGGTCAATAGTTCTTAAGGCATTTTATATTGAACACTGGGGTTTCTAAGTTCACAAGAATACTTTTTCTTTCTCTAAATATTTCTTTGAATTTATTATAAAGCACATTACTATACTGAGGAAAGCATGTAAACAAATAGCTAGAAGACTTTAATCCTGAAAGAGCGAGGCTCAAAGTTGATTTTTTTGGTCAGTGGATTTCACATGCAAATTTAAAAATCAATGTGAAAAACAGGTATGCTCCTTCTTTGTTACTTCAACACTACTGAAGGAATATCCAGGTGCTAATTTAATTCTTGAAATATAAATTGTTTGAAGAAATACGAATGTATTTTGCTTTCAGGTTGTTTATAGTGAGAAAACCTCTTAAAAATAAAAGAAGAGATTTTGTAAACATAGCACAGATTTCTAATGAAAACATCAATCCCAGAGTACCAAAACTCTTTCATAAAAACACAATGTAAAAAAGAAACCAGTTAACCATAAAACAAGCAGATAACTAATCTAAGGACATACCACATATAAATCTATTAATTTCATTTGTAAGAAGCCTGAAAAAAGAATTTCAATACTGTGTGTTTTTGAAATGTCTATTTTAAATTAAGCAATTATGAATTCAGAAACTATAAACATATGCACTGACAACTACAAATACCAACTATTTAGTTTTCCTTTAAATAATATGTTGTTATGTTATAAATGTCATGGAACCAGGAATTGAAACAGTTCACTGTACATTCCTGGAAATAAACTTCAAAGCACATCTGGTTTACATTTAACTAGTTATGTCACTGGAAACACAATCTAAACCACAGTGCTTGCTGTAAAAATTTTAACTTTCACAGACTCTCAGAGCTTAAAAAAAAAAAAAACAAAGTTTCTGTAACTTCAATCTGAAATATAGAAGAACTTTACTCTCTTTATTATTAATGCTATTTGTTATATATTTAAAATAGTCTGTTGAAAACATGAATGACAAACAAAATTAGTGCACAAGACAAATATACAAGAAAAAGCTCAGATTTGCAATGAATCTGCTAATAATTCCCTGTCTAGTCTTTGGAAATTAATTCAGAAAGAAGAGAATGAAGAGAACTGCTTCAGACAGAAACATTTACTGTTTGAATGCAACGGTGGAAATAAGAAAGTGACTCAAGGGAAAAAGAGATTAGTAGCCTTCAAGTCTATTCTTTGCAAAACTCTTAATGAAATGCGAATAACAGTAGGAAGAAAGTGTAGAAGTAACAGTTATTTGGTTAGGTTTCCCATGATAAATCATTTTTATTTCCTTCAGTGTCATAAGGCTGGAGCCAAAAGAGTTGTCTATCATTTCTTCTTTATTTACATAACATGAACTTCTTTCCTATGAATGACAGACATAAAATTGTTTTTTCATTAAATAAATCTCTCAGCTTAAGAATAAGTATGCTTGTAATAAGTGAAGATTACTCTTTCTAACCCTCACTCTTGCCTAATTTGGTATGAAAGTGCCTTAATATTTACATAATCACCTTATGTTACACTATTAAACACCACCAGCTCCTACTCTTAACTGTTCATGTAAGCAGGAGAATCTCTGATTTTAACTTCTTTGGTATTTCAACTCTCAGAACTTTTGTACTCTATCTTACTCGTCTATAAATAATCATTGATAATTCAGTGTACATAGCAAATAGAAAGAGACACTATCCATTTAGTTCCACATTAGGAACTAAATCGTGTAAGAGACACGATAGCATCAGAAAGTATTTTCCTAGACAGGGAAACCAGTTCTAAAAATCATCAGTTTCCCAGTTAAATCAAGATGGCGTACTACCCTGCTCTTGCTTTCTAAGTTTCCTGAGATTTAACGGAAGCTTATCCTCCAACAGACAACAGACAAAACTGAAAAAAGACTGTGGGAAGGAAGTGTAGAAAATCAGGAAAAACAAAAACCTTTAAAATCCCTTCTTCCATCTTCCCAAAGAAATCACAGAGGAAATATGGCTAGGATACTTTTTCATAAAGTATGTTTCTCAGAGCATTTCGAAGAATTGGTGTGAGAGATGGGAGTGGCATCCAGAAAATAGAGACTCTGTAGTTGAATACATTTGAGAAGCCAGAGCTGGTTTAAAAAGAGGGCTCTCATAATCTATTGAAAGATATTCCAAACTCTTAAGTGTGTCCCCTTCTCATCTATGGAGAAGACAAATCTTTAAGTATTTTCAGTGGGAATGGAATGAACACTCCTCTTTGAGGAGTTCCTGCAAAGATGGTGGACAACAGGGGAAACTGTCACCAGAAGTAAGCTTAGAAAAAGGGGATTTTATGCTGAAGTTTTCTTTTTTTTTTTCTTTAGGCTAATTATTGTTTTCTGGTGGCCCCTCCGATTCAATTCAAAGTTAGCACTGCACTTCGTAATTGCATTTCATTGAGTTCAGCAGAGTCATTTGTGTTTTGACATCTTGTTCTATAGTCCTAACTGGTTTCTGTTCACAAGAATGCTTTGAAGTTAAACAGTAAGATGAAGAGAGAATGTTAACATCTTTTTGAATAATATTACTATGGCAGTTTTCTTGGCTGTGGCATCATGAAAAAAACAAATACTTTAACAGATAAAAAAAGGGGGGGGGAGCTATTCCACAATCATCAAAGATGAAATCTTTTCTTAAAAGTTATTATTCCAAAGTAGTAATTGGATTTGAGACTGTTATGGGACCCTTCTGTAGGCCCATACAGCGAGATTTAAACAGAAACAATGACTAGTATTCATACCACAGATTTTTCTGAAATATACAGTACTTTGATCATGATACAAAACCATAATTCAGTGTACTCACTGCTTAGCCAGTATCTCACTGAAAATGAAGACTTCTCTAACCATTCAACTCATTTAAGTAACTTTCACTGCAAAAATACGTGATTAGAAGAAAACAAAGAAGCTTTCAAACATTAGTTTATGGTCTATAAACCCAAATGACAACTTTTAAATTATCAAATGGAAAGGACAATTCTCTTAGACTAAAAACACATTACAGTTATCATTTTTACTTAGGCCTCAAATATTTTGTGGGCCAACCTCTTGAGTATATCAATCATTTCATAAATAAAAAGCCTAAGAGTTAATTTTCCATTACAATTCACGTTCCTACATTAATGGATCAGAGTGGTTCTGAAAAGGGGAAAACACAGTAAACAACTATCTGACACTCTATTTCAGCAAGTAAAACAATATGGCTTCTTCCAGTTGGTTTCTTTTTTATCCACTTTAAAATGTTTGTTCCAAATGTGTGTTGATACTTTGTCTGAGTGGAACAAAATTGATGGTGTTTGTAAACTGTGTTAGGTCTTTACTATTTCAAAAACTGACAGATTATCTAAACGAGATTATAAAATAAAATATTCAGACAATATTCTTTTCACTACATTGTCTCATCACTGTAATTGATGTTTATACAACTCCAGGTACTCACTATTCACAAATAAGGCAAGGAAGACAGCTCTTACCTTCACAGGTCTCTGTCTCGGTCCTGAACACATACCCTGGGGGACACGTACAGCTGTAACTTCCTGGCGTGTTTCGGCACAATCCGTTATCACAAAGTAGTCTGTTTACTAAACATTCATCAATGTCTGAAAGTAACCATTGGAAGATAGGAGATACACATATTTAAGCATGTATTATAGTGGGCAGCAATGTTTAGTTTTGTTATTTGTTTTATTTCCCTCTTTCTTCTCTGTGACATAGTCTGTATCACAGCGCACTCTTCATCCTAAGCAAAATACATTTAGTTTTATTCAAATGGGATATTCTTAGGCTAGTGGCTAATTTTAAGATGCTTTTAAATTCCTGGAAAGTATGTGCTAGCTTGGAAAGGCACATTTCTACTTCACTTGCTTTTAGTTCTGTAATGATATTATATTAGATACATTTTTAAAGCATTCATAAAATATATCAAAAGGTTAAATTTATTTGCCTGTATACTTGCTTATGTATAATAAAAGTAACAGAAGGCATTTTTTATGATTAAAATTTTTCAAAAGAATGCCTTATGTCTTCATGTCCCAGATGGTTAAAAAATGCATTAAACAGCAGTTAAAAAAAAGATATTCATTAATCTTTTTCCATTATGTTTTTATCTCAGAAAGTTAGTTATTAATGAAAACGATGTATTTAGCAGTCCAGAACAGCCTAGAGAATATCATCTAAACCTCCAGTTTAGGAAGCTCACAGTGAGTTTTTTGTTTGTTTTTGAGACAGGATCTCACTCTGTTGCCCCGGTTGTAGTGCTGTGGGGCAATCACAGCTCACTGAAGCTTTGAACTTTTTGACTTAAGCAATCCTCCTGCCACAGCCTTCCAAAAGTAGCTAAGACTACAGGCATGTGCCACCATGCCTGGCCAACTTAAAATAATTTTTTTTAGACATGGGATCTCACTATGTTGCCCAGGCTGTTCTGGAACTTCTGGCCTCAGGCGATTCTCCCAGCTTGTCAAAGTGCTGGGATTACAGGCATAAGCTACCGCACCTGGCCTCACATTTTAACCTCCCTATCCTTCCATTTTGCAAGTGTAGTGACAAAAAGATATAAACACTGTAGTTTAGAGTGAAGAGCTCTTTTACTTAAAGTTATATTTCTAGTCTTGCAAATAATAATTTTCCCTTATTAAATAATATACTGATACTGTGGAGATTTTGAAAACAGATCAGAAAAACGTCCGTAATTCCATCATCACTGATAATATTCTTTTGTGTATTATCTGATCTTTTCCCTTCTTGATCTTGTTTTTGCTCCAACTCTGAATCTTGATACTTTAAAAATTAACATTATATTTTAGGCACTGGACTACCATAGCTTTTCCCATAATAGTGTAATATTTGTACAAATTGTGACTGCATCACAATTTTCTTTCTTGCTTGCTTGCTTTCTCCACTCCCCTCCCTTCCCTTCCCTTCCCTTCCTTTTCTTTTCTCTTTTCTTTTTTCTTTTTTTTTGAGATGGAATCTCGATCTGTCACCCCGGCTGGAGTACAGTGGCATGATCTCCACTCCCTGCAGCCTCCGCATCCCGGGTTCCAGTGATTCTCCTGCTTCAGCCTCTGGGTGCTGAGATTACAGGTACGTGCCACCATGCCCGGTTAATTTTTGTATTTTTAGTAGAAGGGGGTTTCACCATGTTGGCCAGGCTGGTCTACCCCTAACCTCAGGTGATCTGCCCACCTCAGCCTCCCAAAGTACTAGGATTACAGGAGTGAGACACTGTGCTTAGCCTGCATCACAATTTTTTAACCCATTTTTCTAAGCTATGGATTGAATTGTGTCCTTTAAAAAAGACATGGTGAAATCCTAAAACCCAGTATCTCAGAATGTGACTTCATTTGAAAATAGGATTTTTATAGAAATAATCAAGTTATAATGAGGTTGTTAGGGTAGGTTGTGATTCACTTAACCACATAACTGGTGTCCGTGTAAAAAGGGGAAATTTGGACTTCACTTCTGGAGAATAAAAGCTGGCATAGTTTGCATATTGTTAGAAATGGTCAATCATCTTTGCCTGGTACTATTATAGCACATAATATAAATAGAGCTTTTACATCCATCGTATGTATGTCTTCAACTCCAAATCAAACAAATATGTTCAGTAATAAAAGCCACTATAAGAAACACAGAAAAATCTGTTCCTTTCCTAATCATAATCATTAACACTTGGTTGTAAAAGCCATCAGTGATTAGTTGTAAAACTATCATGCACAATGACGGACTGAATAACATTTATTTTATAAAAGTCCACCCAAATGCTTTATGGGAAAATCTTGCACTAATAGAAAACAATAAGACTGTCAAACCTTTTCATCCTCCTCCTCTTCCTTTTGTTAAACATAAATTACATACTTGAGTTTCGTCAATCATTCTCTTATAATTAGAAAAGGAAATACCTTTGTCTTAGTTGTCATGTTTAGGTATATTGTGGCAACTGGTTGTTTCTTTACGAAGTCAAAATTCTCTCAACCTGTAACACTTTATTTTCTTGACTTACTTTTATCCATACTGACCTGTTAATTTTTGAAGTCAAATTCTTAGTAAAAAATTACAGGATTAAGGTATATTCAGGAAAACAACAGGCTAATAACTGAGTACGTTAATTTGGGAAAAGAATATTTTAAAAACGAATAGGTACCATCAAGAGGTTTGTTACTATGTAACAAAATTTGTTTGATTCTGATATTTTCCTATCAATGTATAATATGAAGAAAACAAGAAAAACTATATGGTTTTTAGTTTTAGTCATTTATTTGTGTTTTTACTTCTAGTATAATCCATGGGATTAAACTATATGAAAGGTTCTTGCATAAATATAACAAATAACTTACCAATACAGTTTCTTCCAGAGGCATCTGGTTCATAGCCACTGTTGCAATTACAACGGTAACTACCACGTAAGTTTTCACAAATTCCATTGGCACATATATCAGGATCCAAAGCACACTCATTGATATCTGCATTAAATATTGAAAGTTTAATGCTCCTACACATGTTATTGTTTGTTGATAAATGCAGGTCTAATAAAGACCGTTCAACATATGAAGTGTTTAACTCTGCAAACTCACAATTTGCCTGCCTTTCAGAAAGGAAAAGGAACTGAAAACGAGTAAGAAAATAAAACTGAGAGATATAGGACACTTCACTGGCAAATCAAAAGAAAAATGAAAGAAGCTGGCAAAAATTCAAAGAGTTAAATCACGAAATGTGCCAGCATTTATGATAAAATTAATAAAGACAATTTAAAGGCGGTTGGCTCAAAATCCAAAGGAAAACTTGACTTGATAGATATTGTACCTATCTCATTAAAAGACAGGTATTTATTAGGGTGGCCCACATAATTTTATGGTCCCCAAAGGTACAGGATATTTCTATTTTATTACTTTCAATGTGGTCAAGTAATATTTAATAAGTGTTTTTCATTGCTGATATGTGAAATTAACAGAGAGGACACTTTAAACATGGATGCTTCAGAACATGATGTTTTATAACGAGCCACGAACATGACTACTATTACTGTATCACCGAGGGGCAGTGGAACTTGTGCACTGATGTGCTTCTGTGAATGATCAAGTAGTTTCCAATAGTGACTGGCTCTGCTGGAGAGGCTATACTGTCAGGGAATATAATGAAAGAGTAAGCCCAAAATCAAATTTTGGTCACTAAGCTCAAATTTTGATGCTATTGTTTTCAATAATTTGGAAGACCTTAAATACTTTGGAAATGTCTTTCATTTTATACTTGGGAAAAACATCCCTGTAAAAGTTTACTTTTTACTCTGGTTTGGATGTTTATTATAAAGATTCAACATTACTGCCTACCATCTATAACTTGACTAAAGCCTTTTCAAACACAAGGGTAGAAGAATACATATATATAATATGGTTATATATATATATATTCTTCTTATATATACATATTCATATATATAGAAGATTAATAACACCCATTTTATTAATGTATAAATGAATCTCTATATATATACTAAAATATAAAAGAATTTGAAAATTATAAACACATATGTACTTAAGTGTTCAAGATTCCATATTGGAATTTTGTTAACCATAATACAAAACTGAAAGCAAGAAAAATTTTAGTGAATCTTACTTCTTTACTTGGAGAGAAACATTTTATTATTCTTAGGTATACATAGTCTTAACAAATTATTTCAGCCAGTATATCTCAAACTTGATCCATATCCAATATCTCTTGAATACTGTTTATTTTTCTAACCCTATCTGCACCATTACTTAATATTTTCTCATAAAATTGACTCACTCTTTTTTTCTAACTTAAATGTCACATCTATTCTTTTCTTAAGCAATGATTGCATGAAATCAGGAGGGTAGTTTGTTAGTGACATTTTTAACAATGCATATTTAACAGATAAATATTTATCCAAGATGAAAATGTGCATCTACGTATCACTTAATATCATCTAGCTTATAACCACTGCTCTAGGAGATAATCTTATTATTTTATAATATTACATTTTCATATTAAATATAATCATTAATATTATAATTACAAACCTATACAATTATGTCATATGATTATTATAAAATTGAGATTAACTAGAGTTACCTCTTCCATCCACAGTGATACCTACTCCACTACTACAAAGGCCATGGAATTCAGCTGTATGACAAAAAGAAACAGAAGATTTCAAAACTTAACTATACCTATTCCATATACAAGTCATTTCATAACACCAAAACTACCATTAGGAAGAATTATTTGTGCACTAGTTTTTAAAGTGAAAAAATTACCATTTTCTAGCACACAATTATTATAAAATTCTGAACTCATAAAAAAGCATAAAAGAGTAAATAAAAATCACTTGTAATAATCATCCTGAATATTATTAATATATATAAATGTTACTAATATTTTCTACATAAAGAAACTTTAAGAAAAATATAAATGGTCTTACAGAGCTTGATATTTAACTTTTTCCTCAATAATAAAATAATAACCGCCAAAATGTAGGTCATAGTACTTACCAAGTGCCTGGTATTGTTCTACATTTTACATCTAACAATTTAGTTAATCTTCCCAATACCACAAACTCAATACTACTGTATTTTCTTTTTTACAAGTGAGAAAAAGGGGAACACAGAAAAGTGCAGTAACTTGACCAAGGTCACAGAAGTTATAAGTGGAGAAGCAGACTTGGTTGCTGGGTACTCTATCACAGGCATGTCATGTCAATGTCCCATTTAATAGGCCATTTAAAATTGTTTTCTCAGTTATGTAGAGGTACCACATTTATTCAATCAATCTCTTACTGGTGAAATTAGGTTTGTCCAACTTTTAGCAACTATCATAAATAATATGAAGTTTAATTATATCACTAGGATAATCTCTTATACGTAAAACTCTCAAAGTTTATGCCCCTTTTAAGGTTTTAGATAGTTCTTCCCCTCCTAAAATGCCCCCAAATTACCCTTCTATCAGCAGTATAAGACAGTATTCATTTTTTTAATACCCTCATTATCACTGGGAAGAATCAATCATGTATACCAATCTGCTAAACAAAAATGGCACTGTATTTTATTTTTAATTTTATGGAGAGTGGGCATCTTTTTACATGGTATTCTTCCTTTTGCATTTCTACTTTCTGAAATCCTGCTTGTGTACACTGCTCTTTTTTCTATAGCGGATTCCAACTTTCCTTATTGATTAATGTAAATTCCATAAAGATTAATAAATGATACATAAAAATATTTTTCCAGTTTACTTGTGTATTTTACTATTTAGGCCTGCTTTGAAAGTCTTCTACCATTACAAAATAAAAAATAATTTATATTCTATAAGAAAATTATGTTTTAATGTTTTATGTAGAGACCTAACTTCTTATTTTTTTCCAAAAGTTATCAACAATAGTTATTATTTAATCTTTTTCCTTGCTGCTCCAAAATGCTTTGTTATATCCTAATTCGTATTCATACTCAGGTTTCTAGATTCATTTCATTACTTCACTTAGCTTTTTGTCTAGTCTTATACCAATTTTTGAACTTCTTTGATAATATGCATAATTCAGTTTGGTGCATTTTAGAGCTAGGTTCTCCTCATTATCTTTCTTTTTTTTTAAAAAAAGTCACACTCAGTAATTCTTCTAGATGCATCATTATTTCCATGTATGAAGACTCCATTTGGGATGTTTAGGAGAATTACAAGACATTTCCTTTGCAGGAATGCTTTCCTGTATCCTCCACATGGAAAGTTCTTACTCATTTTTTTCAAGACCAAACTAAACTTGCCCCTTCTGTGAGGTCTTTCCCAGCTTCCCTGGGCTAGTAATTGCTCCTTCCTCTGTGCTCTCTCCATACTTGTTTATGAACCTTTTAAGGTGCTAATCACACTAAACTGTAATTTATACATTTGCCTGCCTGTATTCTCAACTACTCAAAACTTTAAGGAAAAACAAAGACTGTGTTTATGTTAGAATCCCTACTGTACTCACATATATTCAATATATATTCAATATGGGTTTAGTTAGAGTATGAATAGACAAGAGTCAATCTTATTGACCTAAGAGTTTGGAATTACTGTCTGAGACTGTGACTTGAGACTACTTGGTGTCAAGATATATATATATAGAGAGAGATCTTTTAATATATATATATATATATATAAAATCAAATTGAGTTCTTGTTGTGTTTATAACCTTGAAAGTGGTAAGTAAATTTTATGCTATTTGTCTTCACTATGACAGCACAGATCAAGGAAACTGAGGCTATCATGTTCAAGTAAAAAAACCTCTTATAATAATCATAAATATATAAGCAAATAGATTTTTGTTTGTTTTTTTAAAGAGTCAGCATCTCACTCTGTTACCCAAGCTGGAGTGTAGTGGCACAATGATGGCTCAGTGCAGCCTCAAAGCCTTGGGCTCAAGCGATCCCCCGCACCTCAGCCTCCCTAGTAGGTGGGACTACAGGTGTGTGCCACCACACCTAGCTAATTAAGAATTTTTTGTTTTTTCTGCCAAGACAGGGTCTCATCCTGGCTTCAAGTGATCTCCCTGCCTCAGCCTCCCAAAGTGCTGGGATTACAGGTGTGAGCCTCCACACTCAGCCAGTAAATAGATTTTTTTATTCACTGTGTTCTGTCGGCCTAGAAATCATATATAACCACAAGCCAAATCTCCTTATTATATGCCTCACATATCAATACAGGATTGGCTTTCTTTTCTTCAGTTAAAATTAATGATGAAACACTTAAGAACTGATGTTCTCTTTGGCCAAACATCTAAGGTTGCATTTCTTGATTCTTTATCAACTCTGAAAATGGCATATATGACTACCTGAATTTTTTGCAGGGCATGGCTGGCAGGGTTCTCCAAAACCATAGTCCGGATTGGCACAGCAGCATTCGGACTTGGTCACTGCACCGGGGAAAGGACGGACACATACTCCTTTCTTGATTCCTCCATAGCAGGTACTGCGCATGTGAGTATCTAAAGGAGATACAAAAACAATGACTTGAGGCAGCTATCGATAGAGACAAAGAGATTTCGAAACAGAAGGCTTCTTTAAACCTAAGTGGCCACTAGATTGGAAGCTTTCCAAGGGCATCTGAGACTTTTATTGTGCACCTTTGGCATCTAATAGTGTTAGGAAATCAACAAATGTTTTCTGAATGAGGAAAAGAATGGATGCATATCACCGACTCTAGTTTGTTTTCTTTAGTAAGTTTTATGAGCTACACAGTATCCATTGTCCAACGTATATCCTTACAAACCTTTCATGGAACCTAGGATATTTCCACAGTTATAAAGAATACTTGGAGCTCTAATCACTGCCTATGCTATATTCAAAATGACACTTCTTATTTCAATTTTGGAAGTTCTCATGAACAACGAAGTGCAATGAAGTTAATCTACCTTGAGGTGATACTGCTTGGGCATGAGATTTCTTACTCCCACTTTCCGAGTTAGGGGGCCTTTCTTTTCAACGCCCAGGATACTGCTTGTGACTGTTTTTACCTCAGACACTCAGTAAATCCAGTTATAAAAATAGTTAATTACCACATGTGCT
Organism: Colobus angolensis palliatus; assembly: GCF_000951035.1. Lineage (NCBI taxonomy): Eukaryota > Metazoa > Chordata > Mammalia > Primates > Cercopithecidae > Colobus > Colobus angolensis. The sequence goes on from NW_012115222.1 coordinate 2,255,692, forward strand.
CTTGGCATTGTGCTCATTGCTTTACAGACATTATCTCATTGAACAGTCGGTTCAATAGCTCTATAGGAGTGGTCATTACATACATTTTATAGATGAGGAAGACGAAGTTCACAGCTACCTATGTAGTTTGAAGTCCTTGAATATCCAGTGCCTGAGTTGGGGTTCAGACAAGGTTTATGTGACTTCCAAAACTCTTCCTCTTTGTAGTAAGTAATGCTATACCCCAAAGAAGCATATTCTGCTTAGTTCTCTCTTAATTCTCATAAAATATCCTACAACTTCATGAGACAGCAAACGGTGAACTATAAAAAACTCAGATCATAAAGGGCAAAGAACCAGTACAATTTTTAAGCAGTATACTGACCTGGCAATTTTACCAGAGATAACCTCTATTATAAATACCTGTAACTATTCACAACTTGTTGGAAAAAAATCTTATCTGCTTGTTATGCAAAATGGTCATCCAGTAATTTCTTATGACCTGGGGGCATTTATGATTAAAACAGTGATTTATGGCTGCATTAAAAATGAGATACGTGTGTGCGTAAATGGAAGGAGGCCATGGGATTCACCAGCCCCATCCCTGAGGAGTCAACTCAGAGAACCCTGTGCTGTCTCTGCTGTGGCTGAGTTTGGCAGTGTATCCTCTGAGTTACACACAAGCACAGATTTGACTTGAAGGCAAATTTGCACAACTACAACATGGTTCATGATTTCCAATACGATTTTTGTGAGTTCTTTGGGCATTACTGATGATCTTGGAAGGCATTCATGAACAGCCAAAGTTATTTCTGCTTTTAGGTTTAGAGCATATGCCATGCAGAATTTTTAGAAGCAAGCAGATAAAAGGCCCATGGAGCTCACTGGAAGAGTGAGACATGTTATATATGGTAGTTTGCATTACAGGTGAACTAATCTCTTTAGAGTGCCCAACACCAGAAGTTTCATGACAAAGAAAGTAGCATAACTTATGCGTGGGTTTTAGGGACATAAACTTCCCAAGGTTCAGATCCCCACAAGATGATCTTACATAAATTACTTAACATCTTCCTTATTCATTAAATAAGGATACAGTTTGCATAGTAAATAAAAGTATATTTGTTAAGCACTAAGCACAGTGCCTAGGACACCCCTGAAGTACTTAAAAAAAAAGTGGTGACCACCTTATTTCCCTCTTCTATTTTTTTTCTAAGACTAGTAAAGTGCAGCAGTGAGAAGGGAGGAAAAGTAGAACAAGGAGTTCTATCCGTAACTGATACTGTAACAATCAATTGAGATAACTCACTATCTCCCTGCTGACCTTTTCCAGTTCAAAGACCCCAAACTGGCAACCTAGCTCATAGTATACTACTCAAATGTAACTGAACCACTGTACACAGGATAGGATAAGAGGAACAACACCAGTAGCACCATCAGAATATGCTCACACGAATCCTCTGGTGACAGACTGGACCTAAATGCACCTTTTCCATATGTTAGCAGATTTCTGCATGTCCTTCCTTTCTCCCTCCCTTCCTTCCTTTTCTTTCTTTCTTT